>NW_010391934.1:0-10463 GCF_000710305.1 Buceros rhinoceros silvestris | reverse complement strand
CCGTCGCCTCAGCACAGCCGCCACCACAGGAACTGCTGTGCCGCCAGGGCATAGCCGCTGCCCCAGGAACCGCGTGCCGCCAGAGCACAGTGCGCCGCGGGGGAGGGAAACCCCCCCTCGCTGCTTCTGAGGAGCTGCGCGCCGCCGCTCACCAGAGCCAACAGGTGCCACCGAGTCGGGAACAGACTGGAGCCCCCGCCTCGCCTCTTGCCCCCGTTTTTTCGGCAAAGTAGTCGCCGCTGCCCCGCGCGCCCGAGAGCTGTTTCCCTGCCTGCTACTTTTCACCGCTACCAGGTTTGCTTTTGCTTTGCCTCAGTCCACAGTAGGACTGGTAGGATTTTTGCAGATTATGCCTTTACACGCGGTGCCTGGGACTATCGTAATTGCCGTGATTTTTCTTTTGTCCTGCCCCGCGGGAGACCACTTGGCTTTCCGCCACCTTTGATCGCTGCCATGGTTCCTGTTTGCTTTCACTACCGACCGTGGTTAACCCTCACCTCTCCACCCCATACAAAACCCTTAATACCTCACAGGTTTTCTTTTGTATTTAATCCGTATCTGCTTATAGTGTTATTAAAGTTTATTTCAGTTTTCCAAAAAGCAGTCAGAGGTCTCACAAATTCTTTTCTTCCTTCTCCTATTTCTGTTGAAATAGAGAAGGGTATTACGTCACCGGACTTGGCTCACCTCGGCCAAACTGCTGACAGTTACCTTTTTATTTGGCATTTTATTGTTTTAAAAGAGACACCTGCATTCGGTAGCTAACAGCAAAAAGCGTAGGAACAAATAACCAAACAAGTATGCTGCTTAAATATTATGTTGAAAACAAGTGTATCTACAAGAAAATCTTCTGTTTCAGAACAATGGACATTTGAATGATGCAGGAATAAATCTGTTGATAGTTAATTTTCCACACAATCTGTCATATGCACCTCCCCCTAGAATTCTGGTGTTTTAAGAAACTTGAGATGAATATAAAGGCAAAATCATTCTCCCTAAAATAACTGTATTTTTACTGAATAGCCATTCTATTAAAAAAATGCAGAAATTTAACAAGAGTCATCTTAAAACTTTAAGTTTGTCTGCTACCATTTTTCCATCAATAATGAATGACAATCTAGTACAGGTTCTTCTTTCACAAATCATTTACAATGGTAATAGTAGTATGTATAAAATGATTATTAGACAAGTTCATAAAAACACAGCCTTGGCAATTCAAAAGTAGTTTTTCAAGAAGCTATAATCCTTACTAAAAGGGTGTTACTTACTATGATCAGCTGCTTTTCACCATCTTTTCCTGCTTCTTTTATCTTCTGCATATGTTCTTCGGATGGTAGGAAGTTACTGCATTTTGATGGTAATGAAGGATTTGACAATGGAACCCTCAAAACAAATACATTTCATGTTAAAAAGGTACTGCTTATACGTGTCCTTCTAGATAGCTGAATCCATTGTGATTAGTATAACTAAACTTTAATGAGATGCAAATCCAAGTTAATTACCCAAAACAGTCCTATACATTTTAATTCGTAATTCAAATGGAAAAACAAGGAAATGGAAAGATTAACCAAAAAATATAGTTTGTGACTAGCCCAATTACAAGATTTTTTTTTTTTTAATTAAGATTTTAAATATTAAATTTATAATCAAGTGGAGTAGGTTAGTCACAACCATTAACACAAGGATTTAACCGAGGCATTTTCAGAGCATGACTGATGGTGCCTGGTGCTATACATATCCTATGTAAAGTTCAGGTTTCTAGTTTTAAGTATCAGACATCAAGCTGCTAAAGTAGACCATATAAATATTCCCACAAATGTAAATGGGCAATATAAAACAGATGTCATAAATATCTCCAATTCAGTTCAAACTTATTGTCTTCTAATGGCTGGCAGCAAAGACAGGGAAGAGGACCTGAGGAATAAATGGATGGGTATCACTGGAATCTCTCTCGCTCAGTTTGTTTCCTCTTGTCATGACTGACAGAAACACTCGAATGTACTAAAATACATCAACAACAAACTTATTCTATGAACTTGCTACTATATTCAGGGGAAAAAATGTATGATGCAAACCTGGAATTAATGTAAGTGGAGGTCACCAAAGCAAAACTCTCATGTAAATACTCATACTTCAACTATGTATTTATGTGTTTTCTGTTTCTGAGCAAACTAAGGATATAGAGCCAAACACTTCATCGTACCAGCTGCTGTAGTACACGTAGGAAGTGAGCTTTTTCAAAAATAAAAACTATTGCCAGACTTTTTTAAAATAGCATTTGCATTTTTTGTGATAAATCAGAGGGGGTTTTTTATTCCTATCATGTGCTCCAAAACTTGCATTAAGTAGCTACTTCAAAGTTTGCCCTAAAGAGAGCTACACTGTAGATACGCACATTACTCTTTGTTATGGCACGGGTACCACAGAAAGAATGATGGCTTACATCTTGGATAGTGCATGGAAAGTGGGGTAAGAAAGCTCTCACAAGATAAATATATATCCAAATGACAGTAAAGCAACATGGGCTTGTTCAGCTACTAAGTCAATAAATTTGAGAAGATACCATAAAGCTGTTTGGCAGTTGAGAATAAAAATAAGAAAAATCAAAGTTATTGTAATAGTTATTGGAAAAAAATCTAAAAATATTCATTTAACTGGTTTTACATCTACCTTACCACCCACCTTCTGTGAAATTCCGTAATAGCAGAGTTTTCAACATGTACAAAAGGGCTGGTTAGTCAGAATTGTTAATCCGGCCTCTGAGAGATGCACTGAAAATGGAAGGTATGTCTTCTTGTGCCCATTATGAATATAGAAATCGGTATCAATATACTAACCACTGTGCCAACTATGTTGCTGTTCAAGGTATCAGGTACAAAGAAATGACTCTTTAGCTTGTAATTGGCTAAAACCAGAGACTGTCAGTCAACATGGTTGAGGAAAAAACGTAAATTTGAACTGTTAGCAGTAAGAAACAGAATATATTTTTATATGGCAGCTGACCCTTTTATTTCACAGCAATCACAAAATAATCCCACATGAAACCCGCTCTTCGCCACTAAAATAATTTCATATATATACAAGACTCTCATAACATAAGGATTAGAAAACTCTTCCAGAGATGAAATAATTCAATAAGTGAAAATTATGTGGTAAAACCTTCCCATACTCTCTGGTTATCATCTGGTTTGAGAAAGAGACCATTAGAAAACCAACTCAGCTAAATTCTACTTTTTAAAATACACGTGCAGTTACAAATATTGCGCTTAATTTTCTTAACAAGATAAAAACACCCCTTAATAACTGGGCAAAATGAAAGTCTATTTTTATAAAGGACAAGCCACTTGAAACTGAAAGTTGAGGTTGGGAGACAATAGAACTGTTAGTCTTATAATAAAAACTTTCATAATTCTATGGAAGGTTACTGTAATTTCACAATGTATGAAATACCATACCTGTTCTCAGTTTCAGAAGTTTGCATCAACTGCTTGGGAGCCAAACCTACAATTAATCAAAGATTATAACCTTATTGTGCTACTTTTAGTTGCAAAGGAAAGTTGAGCTACACAAATAACAATTTACAAAAACTTATTCAAGATGATGTTGCAATTTGTTCATGGCCAATTAAAAAAGATGCAATCTTGAGGTAGTATTTAGATGTTCTCCCATGTATACTTTAAAAAATCCACAATTTCCAACACTTGCACAGCAGTTCTGCCAAGCAGTTGCTAGCAATTACACAGTAGTGAAACTACATGTAGTGAAAACATAAACTAAGTAGTTTCACTACATGTACAAGTCTGTTTACACTTGCACCATTTAAATAGCTCTATGTATAGTATTAGAATCATAAATGTATAGTATGCCTCCACCCAAGGTGTGTTCTATAACACTTAAGGATAAGAAACAAACGAATAGCAAAAGGAAGAAAAAAACATTTTTTACATTCTCTAACAGTACAGTTGGAATATTTTGCCCTTCAAAACTACCCTACGATGGCAGAAAAAAAAACCAAAACCAAGAACTAGTTAGTAAAGCTAAGCAGTTAAAAAGTACACTAAAATCAGGGTCATAAAAAAAAAAAAACAAACGCAACCAAACCTAAAACTCAAAAGAAAACCCAACAAACCAAAAACCCAAAAGCAAAAGGATGAAATATCAAGAAGATACTGTTAGTGATGCACTGATTCTTAGTGATACACTGATAGTATTTCTTAGTCAAATGTACCTGAGTGAAAATATTCACATCACAGGTTTGACAAACTGTATTCACAGGCTGATAAATGAAAACTATATACTAAAAACAGGAGAGTGATTACTCAATAATTAGGTCGAGATCAAATAGAACAATTTAGAAAGAAATGCAGATACTTATTCAAAGGAAGTGCAACCAACAGAGAATCCTTAACAGAAACTGATTCAAGAGAAGAACCCAGTGAAATATGGAAGTTTTACTAGTTTAACACATGGAAAAGGAAATTATTTGCTTGGGGGTTTCTTTTCTGTTTGTTCTTTTTTTAGAAAGTGTCACTTCACTTTTACTCAAATGGAGCACATTTAAGCATTTAAGTACTCATACACAAAGCACAATGACACACTAAAAGCAGAGCTACGTAAAAAACCAGACACCTCTCTTTCCCACTACTCAACCCAGAAATAAAAGGACATTCACTGCTACTACAGCGGTCATGGGTGTGACACACAAATAAATGTAAAAACCCTGGTGAACAGCACCAATTATACCTTAATCTTTGAAACACTTCGCTGAAAGGAAGACACGCTTCCCATAAAATAGGCCAGAAGAGGAAAAATAGTAGTAAAGTTACCTTGAAGTTCACTTTCTCCAGGTTCTTTTTTAAATTGTTTCGGTGGTTTAGGAGCTGTAATATACTTTACTGGAGAACTTTCTGGACTTGATTCCAAATGTAATCGGAAGTTCTAAACAAAACATAAAACAAATAAAAATCACAAACTGTTTAATACCCCTAACCTATTAACTGAGTTAATTAACATCTTGAATACAGTACCAGGTTTCTGATTACTATGTTATTCTATGCAAACAAAATGCAACTGATTAGCTAGTCCATATTTAAGTTTGTGGTACTAATTTAAAAAAAAAAAATTAATTTTATATATAAGCTTGTAAAATACTTCCAGTAGAACACCTCTGTCCTTAAAATATGAAATTTTAATACAAGCTCATTCAGATAGAGAGCACTTTTCTCCCCTTTAATTTCTTTTAATATATGTTTTCAGAACAGATCAGCTATCCAAGCTTAAGTCATCAAACAGCCTCCATATGAATCTGTATAACCTTCTGGTCCAACATGAAATTTGATCAATCAACATGTAGTTAACTACAGAACTTAGGAAGGTGGAACAGATTCATTTTCCAGCTTACTATCATCCCACCTACGACAACACACCAGTAAAAGATCTTAACATTTTCAGATGTGCTTAAGTTTCTGTAAAATGAAGTCATTGTTAAAACAAACTTTCTGAGCATGGCACTCTCAGAAAAGAGAACAGATTTAGAACAGCCTCCCACCACACACCATAATTAAAATGACTTACCTCATCCGGTCTTGGCTCACATAAATGTTTTGTCAAATTACGCAACAAACAATTTTCTGCACTTCTCTTTGTGGGCTGTTTTATTTCTAATGTCACTTCTTTAGTTCCAGCTCTTTCAGACGAAGGATCTGATTTCTCCTGCACACGAGTTGCACTTTCATTCTCAGAAAGTCCTGTTACTGACAGTTTGCCTTGTGCCTTCAAAAGCTCTGCTTCTGTAGCTATCTGACTTGCCTCTGAAACTTTTTTTAACAAAGAAAGCTTGGGGGCATTTGAAGAATTTATGTTACTTTGCTTCATGTTACTAGCTTTCAGTAATTTAATTTTGGTCCATTTTGAGTTTTTCTTTGAGGAGTTATTTCTACCATTCAGGGTGCATTTGACAGGCATTCCTTTTTTGCTAGGGAAAAAACGTTTGCACTGAGTACTTTGACTGGATTCTTTCTGAGTAAGCATTTCACTTTGCTGAAGCTGTATTTCGGCATGCTTTTCTTCTGTTTTGCTATACTCAGCATTAGAGGAATTTTTCTTCACCTCTACCGTATCTGACTCAATCTCACCTGCAATTTCTTCACAAAGTTCAAGAATGCTTACCCTTTTGGATTTCACATCATTCTCTGGTTGATCAGCCACATTTGTTTCACTTACAGGTGACTGTGAAATCTTTTTTGGTTTTGTGCTGTTTTTTACATTCTGATGCATTTGTTGTTTTTCCTTAGTTACTGTCTTAGAATTTGGCTTAAGAAAATCTGTTTCCAATTCCTTTGAGTTGCTAGAAATAAAAGATACAGGGCCCATTTGGTCCTTCTTAACTTCCTTAAGACTCTCCTCAGGACATAATGATGACCCTTGAAGGCTGTGTTGAAAGCTGCTGGAGTTACCATTTTTATTATCCGCTTTACATTTTTTCTCTTTCAGAGAGCTGGTCACTTCTACATGTATTTCTTTATCCTCACTGGTATTGTTTGGTTTTATTTTTGTATTTTTCTGTGCAGTTTTCTCTCCAGCAGATTTAAGCACTTTTGCTGCAACACTGTAGGTGTATCTTTTTGCCTGACCACTTTGTTTAACTTCCAAAGCTTTTTTTTCATTAACTTCTCTGTTGCGCAGGGATCTTGCTTGTACATGTGTTAGCTGCTTCAGTCTCTGTGATCTCCTCATTACTGGTTCATTTGGTGCAATTATGCATTTTGACTTAGGAATTTCTTGCACAGGTTTTTTCTGGCATACCTCCTTACTTTTTGTAGATTTAGGCTGCTGTTGGACCTTTCTGTCAAGTATTGTTTTATTAGAGTTGAATCCTGACGATCTTGTAGTCATGCGCATTCCTAGTTCAGGTTCACTGCTGTTGTCACTGAAAGATTCAAAATACTATTTTTTTGGCATCCAGAAAGTAGTATTTGTCATAAGACGCTTCTCATTCCTACTAAACTCTGCCTCTTTTTTTCCCATTCTTTTTAAAACACTAGATCTTACACCCTCAATACTTTTAGAATGATTCTAGAGAAAATCCTTCTAAAACTTCCACCTGGCTACTCTTAAGCATAGTACGTAATGTGTTTTACACATGCCAGACTGAACTATGAACCCCAGATGAATACTTAACTTCTCTAGTGTTTTTTTTTAATTGTTGATATTTGTGACATTCAAGCAAACTATTAGCTTATGTAGTACTAGATTAATTTTTGCCTCAGAAACTTTTTTGAAGAAAGTCTTTCTGATTTCAGGACGTTAACATGGTTCCAGAGAAAGATCACATAGCAGATGTCATACTTACTGATTTCAGGATGATCTTCCCACTAGTATTATTTAACTATTTAGCTGTATCTTTAACTCAGATTCATTCTGCTTAGATTGTTTCTGCACTAATTTGGTCTACAAAGATAACCTAGAACAATTATTAATTGTATTGTAACCAACCTGTTTGATTTGACAGAGGTTTTGAGTACAGTTTTCTCCTGCACTGCACACTGATTAGGCTTTGATTTATTTGAGACATGTTTTGTATCTGACACCTCTTTTTCCTTCTTTGCTGATGACAGTTTGCTGTTCTTGTCCAGCTTTATTCGTTTAGCAGAAGGCTCTACTAACACAGACTTCCTTTTCTGAGCTGCCATTTCTGTAAAACACAATAAATGATTTAGCTTTTAGTGTCTTCATTAACTGCTGTTACAGTGTCAGTTAATACAACTGAAGATTTACCCATTTTACAAAATAAGGTAACTAATATTCACTTTCCTTTTAGAGGCAGGTCATGCTAACTGTGATCAGAAATCAAATGATAAATGAAATAAAATAAATTATATTTCTTTTACTTACAGGTTTTTACAAGATGTAATGGATGTTGAGGCCAAAGTAACTTATCAAGGTGTGCCAAAAGCATTCCTTATGTATATGCTTGCAAACAGGACGTTTCATGCCACCTATGAAGAATATAATATGAATACGGTAAGAATATATATATGTTCATGCAGTAAGCACTTGATTAACTTCCTTCTCAGACTCTGAATTTGGCATTCTCACTCTCTTCCATCTCTTCAAACAATGCTTAGCTTTAAAGTTTCTTTGATAATCAATTAAAAATATTCTATAAATTTTATTTCCATGTCCAACAATTTCTGGCATTTTGCTGAAAAAAGTTTCTCTGCCTTTTGCATCTTTCCACGAAAAAGTACACTGCTCTCTTTCACAGCCCACAGAAAAGTGCTGACAATCCTGTGCCTCACAGCAACAGCAAATAAACATAAATCCAGTAGACAAATAGGTAAGTTTTGTGGCAACCACCACACAATTTCATAGACATCAAGAACCGCCTATAACTGTTCTCTCTAATATGACTTAAGCTACAAAGAGACAGAAAGCCTAGGAAGTAACATTCTTTGGGACATCTGCCTTGGGCAGTTGAAGATTATGTCTTCATGAGAACTGACATGATGTTTACCACGCAGAAGTTAATCTGCACCAGTGTCTGAAAACTAGCAGAGATCCTCAGTAAAAGTTCTTCATAGATTGGCTTGATTATATCATTCACATGACTTTATGGCTTCTGGAACTTTCATTCAAAGACACCGTTTTCATGCTAGGGCACAAACAATAATTGTTCAGCAAAGTTTCACTAATATATTTTTAAAATCAGTATCAGCACTCAAAACTTCTGTATCACCTTTGCAAGTCAAGAACTATCTATTCACTTATGCCACTGGCAGACTGACAAAAAAAAATTTCTGTTACAAAATCATATTACTTTTCAAACCTTAAATTCTGTTAAATTTAACATCAGATTAGTTAAGGTCAAATGGGAACTTTAAGCAACCAGTTGTATAACACCACCCAGATACTTCCATTTCACTACAGCTATGGTAAGCCTCCCAGTATTGAGAAATTCACGTCTTTCTCAGTTTGAAAGACACCTAACATTAAGCCCCGTTTAATAATTATTCATTATGCAAAAGGAAAAGGAACTGTACTTTTCCTGCAGACTTTAACCCCATTTTCCTTTATCCACTCTTTTATGAAGACACTTCTTACCATGCAAGTTTGATAATGCTCAAATTCCAGTGCTGTCTTCTGACTTTCTCCTTTAAAGAAGCTGCATGACCAGTGACTCATATTTGAGATAGAATTAAAGAACATATTCAGGGAAGAAATCTCTAACAGCACTTTTCATAGTTCTATTTCCATGTATCTCTCTAAGGAGCCAGTAACAGGATTTGTATGCCTTACTTCTAACAGCTCATGGCCTTCGTGACACATGCGAAGTCTATACATTTCCCCTAGTCAAAGGTTATCTGTCAGAGCTGCAGATAGCCACTCACCCAGAAAGTAACAGCTCTAGTTGCTGAATGATCTTCAGTCTTATATTCTCTTAGTTTAGAACATAACATTGACTCTCAGAATTTGAGAGTACCATGACACATATTGTATACACCTAGACTTTCTCGGTTTTTTTCCAGACAAATACGGACATCACTGTCGCTCTCAGCCATGTGACACAACATACTCAAGACTTTCAAGTACAAAACAGTATAAACCTTCCCTCCCCAGTACTGCTTCTCAGGATGCTGACAAACACGCTCTCCTCCCACAAAGAGGACTAGCTCTCTTAACAGTAATTTCTTTCCTACTAATACTTTGTAAAACAGAGCAAGGACTTTTTGACATTCAAGAGCTGGCAGTTTCTGCCCTAAAAAAGTCCTCTCTAGTAAAAGCCAGAGTACGGAAAGAATGGAAGATACTGAAACACAAGAACAAGCTACACAACAATCAAAGTTTTTGGTGCAAGTACTGGAATAAAAGAAGCATGCAACTCCCATACCCTCAAGTCCTTAAAGCAGGGGTGAGCCTTTGGTCTTTGCTGAGACTGGGAGACCACCTGCTTGACAGGGCGCTGGGGTCTCAGACACGAGTCTCCTCCCCCGACTGCCACGACAAAACCGCACAGACCCCATGCCTTCACTCCCGGCTGAGACCCCACGATGGAACTCAAGAGGAAGGAAGAAGAGGGAAGGCCTCCAAGCGTGGCCCAGTGTCACACGTCTCCGCACCCCACTGTGACAACCCTCCTGGAGCAGGGCCTGGCAGGGAGCCCCCAAACCCGACCACAAGTTCCAAAGGCCAAGGAACACGCCACCGAGGGGAGAGTCGGGTCTGCGGGGAAGAGGCTGGACACTGGAGGGCACTCCCGCCAACTCCCACTCACAAGCAATAGGTAAAAGGGTATTTATTGCCCGCTCACTCCCACCGCGTTCGCGGAGACAGAGACGGCCGCAGATACGGCCGAGCCCGGGCCGCGGTCGGCGAGGCAGGCCCGAGGAGGAGACGCCGGCCTTTCAGCCCCGAGGCTCGGGGGCAGACGGCACCTCTCTGCGCTAGGACGGGCTACCGGTCAC
>NW_010391933.1:0-16322 GCF_000710305.1 Buceros rhinoceros silvestris | reverse complement strand
TGGTGTTTTACCTTGGCCAAACTGGTGACAGTAAGACACAGATTTTCTCTGAAAATACTACTTTGTGATTTTTCTCAAAGGGACATAAAAGATCCACTGGGAATGGTTGCCCCGTCTTGATTGTAAGGTGTTGAAACACCATTGATATCAACAGGAGATTTAAAGTCTAGAGAACTTGCTGAAGATCCGTGTGTTGCTATGTGATTCCACTGAACTTTTGCAGCAAATGTAAGACATTCACAGCAATTAAAGGATGGCACTTTGCAGCTACACAGTCACTATCTTAGAATGTTTGTTTTCCCCCCTGTTGTCTTTCTCATGGGTATATCTGAACTCCTCAGTTACTATTTTGTACTCAAGAACTTGTTCTTTTAATTCCACAGTAGTCATATCAACCTCTAAGTTTATGTTTAGCTTTTTTTCTCTCCAGGTGTCATTTCATGAGTGAGTAAAATTTGGTTGATGGTAGCAATGAGATACATTAGCTGAGCCAGGGACACATTTCTATTTTTTCCACTGATTTTTTTTTCTAAAATAATTTCTTTTTAATATTTAAGACAGAATAATCCATTGTGGGCTGATCGGAACTTTGATTCTGATCTCATCCCTGATCACTTTGGCATTGATTTAACATTATTCTTGCTTTCCTAGGCAGACTAGGATAAAACCTGTCATGTGCATTCATCTTTGTTAAAAGATGAATGAATAAGACAGGCTTTAAAAGCTTTTTAAAGAGCAAGGTGCTGGAACTGCATTCTCAATTTGCATTCTTTCCCGCTGTTTTATGGGATGTACTGAAAACGCTTTTTAGAGGTCAGATGATTTTTTTCAAGGTTTGAAAAAAAGATGTAAGCTATAAATTAAAAGGTCTATAGGATAAGTTCAAGAACTAGTCCGTTCCAGCTACAGACACCCAATTCTCTTGAAAATTATGACTCATCAAAAGCAAGGATTATGTCTCATTTCTAGAACTCCAGCTAGCTTAACTTTTATCCATTTGTGGATTGGACTTTGCCATTTATAATAAAATAAAATTTAAAAAACTCTTCTTTGTTCTGTTAACTCAGGAAAAAGAAGTACAAGCTTCTGGAATAGAAAATATTTAGAGGAGGTCTTATCTGATTCTAAGTATCTACAGGGACTTTGTGATATACCTTCATCTTTTATTCTCCTCTAAATTAGCAGCCAACAGATTTATGTATCATATATTCTAATTAGCTGCCCAGTGTAATTTTTATGGAAAATGAGGAAAAAAAAAGGCAGTATTAATGTTTTCCGTGGAAGCACTGTGGAAAATACAGAGTAACAGGGAAGAATGATCAACATGGTCAAGCAAGCATGTCCACCATGATGGGAAAAAGTGTTTGTTGAAATACTAGGTCTGAAAATTGCCTGGATTTCCTGGGGGAACTACCTCTTTGCCTGTATTCCTTTTCTCAGGTGAAGAAAAGAGATTCAATGACATGTGCGTCACATTCCATCTTCTTTATAAGTCCCAGTCTGAGTATATTTTTCTAAACTTGTGACAAAGGATCCTGAGCTTTTCCTGTTAAAATTAAATTAAGAGAAGCAGACAGGTTAGGTTAAAAATTACTTCTGTGTGGACATTAAGTCATATTAGAGAAAAAATGAGATCATGCTAAGTAACATTGCCTTGAGCCTGTCACTACCTTTTTCCTCTGGTACACAAGCTGTTTTTCCTGCAGACTCTTGTACAATATATCTAGAATGGGGATTTGAGTTACAGTATAAGGTAGTATTACATTTGGCACTTGAATTAGGGCTCTTACTTCCAATTCTCCTCTGGCTTGCTGTAAAAAACTAATAAGTATATGTCAGATCCTTTTCTCTTTTACAGAGGTTTGTGACAGGGATAAACCATATTCTCCTGTTATGCTTGTTAGCTGAAGGCTCAGTGATCAGGTGCTGTACTATTTCTCTCATTTATTCAGCACTGTATTACCTTCAGTTGTGTCTTGATTGATTTGATGTTACTTTAACAGAGAAGATTAGAATAATTCCATCATTTGAAAACTTTCCCTTTGGATTTCAAGTATGACAGGACAGTCACGGCATTCTAGATCTGGAAGAAAATTCAGCAACTATCCCGATATCTACCGGAGGGACAGCAGGGCATGAGCAATCCAGGAGGCTCCTGGAATTCATTGATGTGAACTTCTTTCTCCAAGTAACAGAGGACCAAGTAATAGAAGAGAGGTGCTATGCTGGACCCTGTTCTCACTGACAAGGAAGGGCTGGTGGGGAATGTGATGCTCAAGGGCAGTCTTGACTGCAGTGACCATGAAATGGTGCAGTTCAAGATCCTTAGAGCAGGGAGGAGAGTGCAAAACAAGCTCACTACCCTGGAATTCAGCAGAGCAGACTTTTGCCTCCTCAGGGACCTGCTTAGTGGAGTACCATGAGATAAAGCTCTGGAGGGAAGAAGGGCCCAGGACAGCTGGTTACTATTCAAGGATCACATCCTCCAAGCTCAGGAGTGATGCATTTCGACAAAGAGAAAGTCAGACAAAAACACCAGAAGACCTGTGTGAATGAATAAGGAGATCCTGGACAAACTCAAACACAAAGAGGAAGCCTAGGGAAGGTGGAAGCAGGGACAGTAGCCTGGGAAGACTACAGAGAGATAGTGTGAGCAGCTAGGGATCAGGTTAGAAAAGCCAAAGCCCTGATCTAACTAAATCTAGCCAGGGACATCAAGGGCAAGAAAAGAATGAAGAACTGCTGACTGTAGGAGAAGATCAGGTTTGAGGCCATCTAGGGAACCTGAAGGTAGAAACGTCCACAGGATCTGATGAGATGAATCCATAGGTCCTGAGTGAACTGGCAGGTGATAAGGTCAGAGCAACTGATGTCACCTATCTGGTCTTGCACAAAGCATTTGATACTCTCCTGCACTACATCCTTGGCTCTGAATTGGAGAGGCATGGATTTTACAGATGGACCACTCGGTGGATATGGTATTAGCTGGATGGTTGCTCTCAAAGATTGCAGTCAAGGGTTTGATGTCCAAGTAGAGACCAGTGATGGGTGGCATTCCTCAGCAGTAGGTATTGGGACTGGCCCAGTTTAATATCTTTGTCAGCAACATGGATATGAGATTCAGTGCCCCCCAGCAAGTTTGCTGATGACACCAAACTGTGTGGTGTGGTTGACATGCTGAATGGAAGGGATGCCATCCAGAGCGGTAGGCTTGAGAGATGGACCCATGCAAACCTCATGAATTCCAGCAAGGTAAAGTGCAAAGTCCTGCACCAGGGTCAGGGCAATCCTTGATATCAGTACAGGCTGGGAGATGAGGGGATTGAGAACAGCCTGTGAAGAAGGACTTATGAGTGTTGATGGATGAAAAAGTGAGTATGATCCAGGAATGTGTGCTTGCATCCCAACGAGCCAATCATATCCTGGGTTGCATCAAGGGAAGTGTGTCCAAGAGGTCGAGGGAGGTGATTCTCCCCCTCTACGCCATTCTCGTGAGATCCCACATAGAATACTGCCTTCAGCTCTGAGGCCCCCAACATTAGAAAGACATGGACCTGTTGGAGTAAGTCCAGAGGAGGGACATGAAGAAGTTCAGGGGGCTGGAGCACCTCTGCTATAAAGACAGGCTGAGAGACTTGAGGTTGTTTGGCCCAGAGAAGAGAAGGCTCTGGGGAAACCTTATAACAGCCTTTCAATACTTGGAGAGTGCCTGCAGGAAAGGTGGAGATGCACTTTTTATGAGGGCATGTAGTGACAGGACAAGGGTTAACGGGTTTAAAATGAAAGAGGGTAGAATAGGGAAGAGAAGGCTCTGGGGAAACCTTATAACAGCCTTTCAATACTTGGAGAGTGCCTGCAGGAAAGGTGGAGATGCACTTTTTATGAGGGCATGTAGTGACAGGACAAGGGTTAACGGGTTTAAAATGAAAGAGGGTAGAATAGGTTAGATGTAAGGAAGAAATTCTTCACTGTGAAGGTGGTGAGGCACTAGAACAGGTTGTCCTTAGTAGGTGTGGATGCCCCCTCCCTGGAGGTGTTCAAGTCTGGGTTGGATGGGTCTTTGAGCAACCTGGTCTAGTGGCAGGTGTCCCTGCCCATGGCAGCAGGGGTGGAACTAGATGATCTTTAAGGTCCCTTCCAATCCAAAACGTTCTACAATTCTATGATTCTATGATACAGTGAATCACATTTTTACTTTGTTTTATAGTGAAAAATTATTGTTTCCTACAAGAAGCTAAAGCAGGTGGTATTTTTAGAGTGAAAATGTGAATAATTAAAGTTTGAATGACATGATGTTACTGCTTTGGGCTGTCCCACTTGCAGTTAAGAGAGAATCAGTGAACCAGTTTAACCTCTTGGTTTATATCACACATCTCTTTGTTTGCTCTTCTGCTACTACACCTCAGTGGAACATTGCTCTGCTCTCTGTTCCCTGAGTAATTACATACTGAAAGAAGCATAGCATATAATAGCTACTATCATGATGCCAATTCAGCCTCCTGAAGTCTTTTTTTGTTATCTTGTTATTTATAGAGAACTTAACTTAGTCATTTTGACAGAGAAGTAAATACCTTAAACGGTATTATCTTTTCTATTCCAGTTATTAAATCAATAGATTTTCAGAGATAATGAAAGATTGTTGATCTATGGTTCTACCTGAAGAAAGTCCATGCAAAATAGGCCAAGAAGTATCATAGATGTGGTAGAAAAAATTAAAGCACAGAGAAATCCTTATGTCCATTTTTTTCTGATTTGCTGATTGTGGTGTTGTTAGCAGTGCGATTCTGCATGTTGCATCAGGTTATAACAACATACACAGCACTATAAGGTACCTATGGGTAGGTCAACATTGATGGGTATAAACTGGTGTCCTCTGCATCTGGTGGATTGCAAAGTGACATCCCCTGCTTTACTGCCTGTCCTTGAGTACTCTGTTGCTAGTAATGTCTTCTGTTTTTTCAAGCCCTGTTTCTGAGTTTCTCTAAAATTTCTGCATGCCAGCTGTGGTGACAGGTAGATGGATATCACAAGCTGTTACTCATTCTCCTTCAGCAATGCCTCTGCTATAGAAATAATGTGAGTAGAACTGATCTCACTTAATTTTAGATATCTACATCAAAGACATCTACCTTTGAACCCATTACCACTTCTAGAACACATTACTGTTTGAGTTACCGTAGATGTCTTCCTTACAGTGGGACTAGTGCACACTCAAAGTGCTTATTTCTGTCTGTAGATTATGTGGGTTTTAGGAGTTTCAAACCCACTTTTGCTTATAAAAATTTACTTTAAGACTGATGAAGCTGCCTCAGAGAGTCATTACTTAGATCATTCTGGGCTGCATGAGAGGCTCACAGGGGACTGTTGCTAGGACATGCTAGTCCAGGAACTGACTACCTAGATGGCATCGACAGGAAGGAGAATTGAAAGCTGTATTAAATACTGAGCCTAGTCCAGAAATTATCTGAATAGGCTCAGAAAGTAGAAAAAAAAAATCAGCTTGTTGTTTCTGCCACCAAGACCAATCCAAGACTTTTGACCAGTTGGGGCACATCTGTACTACTAAATCAAGCCATTCCAGAAAAATATTCCTGAGTACAGAAACCTGATTGTCTGCACTGTTGAATTATTGAATAGGTCTTGGTACTGTTTTGGCCTGTGCTGACAGTGTTTAGGTAGGGCAGAGTCACAAAGCCAGGAACCCAAACTCCAACATCCAGTTTGGATACGGAATGCCTATTCTGGGGAATAGGCAAGTTTAATGAGGTGGCTGTGTACCATTTCGTGACAGTTGCCCTCAATACCAGAGAATATTCCTGATCATGTTTAATTTACTAGTATAGATGTAGCCAAAGTGGATGCATGTACTAGTTCCTGATAAAGTTAAATTGACTACATTTTCTGAAACTTTCCAGAAAGTTAACTCCAACTCTTCTGTACTGTAGAAGCATCCTGTGTTCCCTGCCATTAGAATCATTGAATATTTTATTATTCTTCTCATTTGTGTGTCCTTTGGCTGTTACTCAAACTGCCAGTACCTAGTTTTTGCTGTACACATTGTGAAGGACAAGAAGTCATCTCAAAATGAACACTGATTTGTAATGAAAATAATGTCCACTGATGGGAAAGTCTCTATGAACAGAAAGAAGTCGTGTTGCTCTGGCCATGCTGAGTTTCTCATGTGTTACAGCATGAGCTACTGTTTCTGCTACTGTCCATCATTCTTTTACACCGGCTGATTTCTGAGCCTGTCATGTTTAACCCTTAGAGTCTCTCTTCATCAAAAAGGGAAATACAGTCCTTTACAACCACAAATCTTTCAAAATTCATTACTGCTGTACCTACACAACTGTAACCCACAGGAGACTATTTCAACAAAAATTTTAAAAGAAGTTTCATAACAGTTGGCAATATCCAATCACAAATAAATTTCAATGTCATGCTGCATATTTGCATAACATAAAAATCTCTGGGGTGATGTTCGTTTGTGAGAGATGAAACTCCTCTGAGCAATTATCAGTGACTCTTTCTTCAATATACCAATCAAATTAGCATTTTTCAGGACAAAAGAGTGCATTTTTTTAACAATAAAAGAAAAAGGAAGTAGTCTTGGAGTAGAAAATCATAATGAGTGTCAGTAGTTCTCCCAGTGGGAATTATTCATGATTATGTCAACCTTTTTCAGACAAATTCAAATTCTGAGAGAGAAAGAGAGAATGAGATCCACAGAACTAGGAGCAGAAATTTACCAGTCAGTTTCTTAAAAATAAATGTATTGGTCTGACAAGGGAGGTGAGGATTCAGAATCTGACCTAGGAGTAGTAGACAGCTCTTTCTAATGTCTAATTATAGGCAATGACACATCTGCCAGTACAAAACCCCGAAGGAGCCAAGTGAAACATTTAACATTCAGTAGTGAAAATGATGAACCAGTTATCTCTCTGAAATAAATTATTTTTATTCTGCTTAAGAATTTAGTCCTGTGAATTAGATTCTTGTAGGATTTTTTACTCCTTCCTTGTTTGTCTTCACCCAGCTATATGGCACAAGGAGAACAGAACTTAATCCCTGTTGTGAGTTCCTCTGTAATTCAGAAACCTGCTTATAATTACGGATTTTGTTTTAGAGGTTTCATATTCCTGGAATGAACGCTACAAATCCCAACACAGGCTATAGTTGTGCCTTCCACATTAAATGCACATAGGTTAAAATACAGATCCAGTCCAGGGAGCAAGGATTAGAATCCGCGACTCTCCTCCCAGCTTAGTGCATTAATAATAGGCTGAAGTGTTTTACTCCCTCTTTATAATTCAATGAATCATGATTTTTTTTTTTCCCGAAGATGAACAGCTTCAATAATCAGGGCATAAAATTCATTTCCTCACTGCAAGCAGTCTATGAACTTGTGGAAAGGCAAAAGATACCAATATTTACTTTACCAGGCCAAAAAGTGTACATAACCAGTCTCACATTTTTTTAACTCATTTTGTGTGGAGAGGAGTGACCATGACTGCCTATTCCATCTGCCTTTCGTGTGCCTTTCGTTTCCATCTGTCTACTTGGTTTTAAACAGAATGACCAAACCAAGTATTCCAAAATGCAAACTATGAGCAAATAGGGGTCTTCTTCAGACCCTCTCTCAGTGACTGAAACTCCAGGGGATGGATGGTGTTTGAATATTCACTTCGCCTGTTTAAAACCAGTTAGTTTTCTAACTCTATGATACAGGTTTGGGTATCCTAGTACGAGGTGCCAAATTCTTCCCTTGCCGGTGTAACAATGTTCATTATCTTGTTGCCTGCCTCTTTTGCTTTGTATTACTATGAACTATTTTTGTCTAAGAAGTACAGTCCTAGAGGTAGTAGACTCAGAGTACTGATATTTGAGTATAATTCTATGTTTGTTATTTTAACACTAAAATACTTTGGTCCTGATTTTGATTATCTTGATTTATTTTAAAATTAATTATATTATCATTGACAAAAATTGTAATAAGGTAGAGGATTGTTACATTAATCAGTACAATTTTGATCCTTTTGTTGAACGAATGCTGTGAGCTACATTCCTCTTTCCTGCTATTTCTGTAGACAAGGGGGAGTTTGTACTTAGAAGAGAACCAGTGCAACAGTTCTGAGCCTTGTCTCAGTTTAGAGTCACTGCTGAGATGGCAAAGACAATAAGATTACAGGATGTGACCACTAGTGTGACAGCAATTCATACAGACAAGATCAGCCTTTTTACAGCCTAACTCTCACCCACGCTTCTGGTGTTATAACTGTGACAATACAGAGCTCAGCAAAGGGATGCAGAACACAGATGGTACATGGGACAAGTAGTTGGGTGTCCCTTGAGCTGTATGGTCACAGCTAGACATCAGTGCTGAAGGTAGCAAGTGTAAATCCAGATTAGATACATCTATATAATGAACAGCCACATTTGTGCTTAAATTGTAGGCAGTTTCTCTTCAGGATATGAACACTTACCACAGTATGTTCAGATCTGTCTTAACAGACATCAATATTTTATGACTGCCTAACTCTGCCATTCCTTTTTCCAAGTTTATGTCACCTTAATTGCCCTCAGCTTGGTCCCAGTCTTCAAGAAATAAAGTAACGTGGTGATGTTGATTAGGATCATTCAAGAGGGAGAGGGAAGAAAGGTGTATCTATCACCAGTTTGAAGCACCAGGAAGACTGTGTTCAGTATTGTTTCTTATCTCTCTGCTTCTCTCGGTCTAAAATAGTACTTTTCTGCCCCTCACAGAGATGTTGTGTGATAGAGTTTGATAATGCCTTTAGTGCTTATTATAATGGAACCGAGGAGATAAAGCAAAAGTCATACAAACAGATAAGAAGAAAGGACAGATGCCGTGATTCTTAATGTGAATTTCGATTGTCAAAGAGTCTGGATAAAACACACATATTTTGTGCCACCTTAGTAGTTTTTATAACTTTTTTTCCATATGTGCTCTTGATTATTGTATCAGTATCCCTAAATCTGGTCTCATTGTTTGATTTTCAGTTTGCGAAAAGTTTAGGGCTGTATGAATTGTATTAAGACTCTCCCTCTCCTCTTGCTCTTCACTGAGGTCTCAGCTTTTCTAAGCTCACTTTTCCAAAACTGGGTAAGCTTAGACACTTCTGGTAAGATTACCCACTTCTGTTTCTGGAGTCTGAAGGGGGACTCCAAGGGAGTAGGCACCTAATTAGATATATTTATTTAACACATCTGAAGTGCATTTTTATGGTCTGAGAGCAAAAGAGTTCCTTTCTCTCAGCTTGGTGGCATTTCTTTTTCTCTTTGTGGGTAGAATCCAATACCTCATCAATTATATATATAAAAAAAGAAAAAACCCAGAGCAAAGCTTCCAGATAGTCAGTACTCTGTCAGTTTGAGTAAACCCTTCACTTTTCTTCTGCCCTGTCTCTCAGTAGAATTGAACAGATCGATAGCTCCTAAGACAGAAGACAAGAGTGGAGATGGAAAGTTCCTTTGCAAAGAAAGTGATGGAAAGCACATTCTAAGAACTGTTAAAATTTCTGATAGTACTGAGAACAGACAATGAATGGTACAAATAATGCCAACTAGGCAGAGAAGAAATCATTAATGTAATATGGAAAGATAAAATATAGTGAATTTTTGATTACTGACATAGTACACCAAAAACAGGAATGAAAAGGAAAGCAAAAAGTTGATGGTCATCAACTGCTCTTGGTGTGAAAGAAAATGTTCATCTGGAGATTCAGAAAGTCTCTGAAAGGCAGAAACATCGTAGGTGGTGCATGCTGAACTGACAATATGAATGGAGGTGTGCAAAGCCCTCTGGCCCACGAGTTGAAGCAATGGGCTCAATAAGGCAAATAAGCGTTGTTTATATACTACCACGGCTGGTTATGGGGTTTCACAGCCTTGGAAAAGATTGTCCACAGGTGGAAGTGGTTATAGCGGAGAGAACTACGAGTTGATTAACTTTATAGGTTTTCCCTCTTTTAAGTATAATTAAAAGAGTGGTTTAATCATTGTTTTAACTTCTGTACTGGGACTGTTTTTAAAGTCAAAACATGGATTTAAAGATCAGATACTGGCAGATGAAGCTATAGCACTTTATGTAAGATACAGCTCAAAATGTGTTGGTTACAGGTCTCTGCTAATCCATTTTGGCATCTCAGTACAAGTTCTTTAGTGAGGTTGAGTTAGCCCTTCTCAGGCTTCTGTCTGAAGAACGATTCAGTTTCTGATCATGTTTCCCAAGGTTGTTTTTTCATGTCCAAGCTCTTCTGTGAAGTGAGAAACAGGATAGAGAGCTTTAAAGTCTCTGGATTCTCATGTTGATGTCTGAGCATGTTTATAGTGTCTGCTAGGAGAATTATTTTTTGTATGTATATATATACAAACACCATTTGATGGTCTTCAAAAGGGCTGGATCAATACTTTTATATTCTCTTGGATAGGATGGTTAAGACATTTACAATTTTCTCAAGGTTTTGTCTAACTTGAGCATTCCATAAATGCTATCCATAATTTTTTCCTTTTTCTTGAATGAAGTATTTAGCACACTTTTTTGGATTTGTCAGATAGAGAAGAATGAGAAATATAACTTTTTTTTTTTTTTTTGGGCCATATTTGGTAACTGAATCTTGAGGGATCCATATCTTTACACAAGTGAGGGAGGAGGAATGAATAGGTAGACCAAGGAGATCATATCCATCCTGCTCTAATACCTTCTGTGTTTCCTGGCCTGATTTAAGGAGATTTACAGGGGGAAAAAAGGATTTCTTTTTCACAAACCGCTGGATTGAGGAATGATTCTCTACTTAGGATAGAGGGAAGGGAGGCTAGGGCTAGGGCCTAGCCCTTAGGCTAGGACTGTCCTAGAGGGAAACTATACATTTGCAACTTCTCTATTTAGCATAAAGGAGAGAGGTACTGTGGCTCTCCTGATTTGCTGGAAAATACTTAATTCAGGATTGTACATTGATAAGCATCAGAAATTCCACTCTGATGAAAGTTTCTCTTCTGCAGAATTCCTGTAGGTCTAACAAAGTTCAGGTTTAAGCCCTATAGCTGTAGTAAAAGTTAAAAATTCAAAGGAAATCAAAGAACAAACTCATTAATGGACAGGCTTCATTAGTTCTTCTGTTTATGAAGCTACTTGTTGTCTCAGTGAGGCAGCTGGTGATGGGTTAGATCACATTATCACATTCTGCTCTATATTAGGAAAGCTGTGAGAAGCTCAGTTCTCAAAAGACTGATAATGGGTCATAATCTTCCTGACAGTATTTTTAAAATATCCAACACTGATGTAGCTCTCTGCTTACTGAAAAAAATTTAATAACACTTTCATGAACTTGTTCATTCTCATTGCTTGTCACTTAAGACTGCACTAGGACCACAGTTTGAATTTGGGCTAGTAGTGAATTAAAATAATTTCCATCTGACACACATTTTTTTGCTTGCTTAATAGACTAAGCCTTCATTTCAGAAAAAAGGGAGCATAAATCCATCCACTGCTCTGAGATCCTTATGCATTGTGACAGCAGGAAGTCCAAAAGAGGACAGGGGCTACAATCACAATATTAAAACCATTAGCCTCAAGGAGTGATTCCTGCTTCTATGCCAGATGATGCTCAGTGATGTATTCACTCTGTTCACATCTCACCTTTTCTTGAGCAGACTGGTATACCCTTTCCACAAAACACTTGGGCCTTGACTTTTTTGAACCTAAGATAAAACATGTATGTGTGTGTGCATGTGTGTATGCATAGGTAAACACTGTACTCCACCTTGCAGAACATGTTCTTTTATACCACGAAACTGATGCAAATTATGCATACCTTAAGATACGGCACATGAAATATGAGATTGTTTGAGGCTTAGTGCCACAGAACTTTTTGGTGGGGAGCAATTCAAAGCTTGCTTCACTGTACTTTCTGGAAGCAATTCATGGAGCAAACCAGCCTTTCAAAACTCAGCCCAAATCCTCTTCAGAAGGAAAATAGCTGATTTGGTAGGTGGTGACTGGATGAATTAACATTTGTGCAGTGAGTGTTCAATGACAAGAGAGCAGGGAACCAGTATCTGTTTTTAGCAGTGCAGGAACGTTTGCTGCTTTTTTGGAAGTAAAGCAGGGACTGAATGATATGACAATGCTTATGTTATTTAGATCCACAAGGCAAAACACAGATTCTATTCAGATCCACGAAGAAAACCATTACTGCCATGTGCTGTTCCCTTCACTGTGGCTGAATATTGACTGGGAGAGTCAGCACAGCCAGGAGGATTCATGTAGTTAAAAAATAAAAATGTCTGAAGGTCACTGTTTGAACTAATGCACTGACCTAGTTTTTCTTACTAGAACGAATACAACCAAACACCCATGGTTTTCATAGATGCTTATTCATAATTTTTAATAAGGGAACATAATTTTGCTTTTAGCAATACTTATTTAAGAAATGTATAACATTAATCAAAATTGATAGGAGCTTTCAAAACAATATTTGCCTTTTATGTTTTAAACTGTGGTTCTTGAAGCTTTATTTTTGGATAACCACTTCAAAATTAAAATAATTTCAATTTAAATGTCTTTCCATTTAATTTTCCTCATTAAGAATAGTAGGTAATGTTTAGGTGTTAAGTAGACTGCCCATACCTGCTTATTTTTTGTGGGTAAAAAGCATAAAATGATAAAGAAACGCAATAATTGTCATGTTATTAACCATAATCACTTCAAAGGCCAAGAGTAGGATGTGGAGAACAGATACAAGGGAATGATTTAAAAACCCTTTAAATTTAGATTAATTAAAAAAAAAAAAAGGATGGAGAGGCAAGGTTTCTCAAACTTAATTCCTAACAAAAAACCATGAAACCTATTAGAAAAGGTTTCTGAATAGACTTGTATGCCTTCTATCAAAAGAACAAAACCACTTTTGCTTGTGGTTATTCCCAGCAGATTTCTGTATATCCAGGTACTTAAAGAGTTAGTTTGTTCTTTCAGCACATCAACTTGTTGCTTCTGTGTTTACAGTTTGAACAGCAAAATTCCCAGTCTCTGATGACACTCAGGGCTTAGTTATGCTAGATGCTCTCTGAACACAGAGCAGTATCTTTAGTACCACTGGTATAGGGTACGGCAGGAATTAATGCTGCCTGGAACAAGAGCTGTTAGCTTCATATGTCAAGACAGATCTAAAAAAAAAAAAAAAAAAAGTGTGTGTCAGAAAGGGGATGTTATGTGACAATCCCAACTCTTATGTCAAATCATAGCCTCATTCACATTTAACGTCTAATGTAAAAGAAAAAATAAAAAAAAAAAAAAAAAAGTGTGTGTCAGAAAGGGGATGTTATGTGACAATCCCAACTCTTATGTCAAATCATAGCCTCATTCACAACGTACAACCAACACATCGCCTCAGGTAAAATACCCAGCTGAGTAGAATCTAATAAATCTTTAGATTCAGTTTATTATTTTTCTCCCTGAAGTTACTGTTAGTACTTAAGAGAGAATAAAAAAAAAAAAAGGGGAAGAAAAAATGTCTGTATTTTTCAGCCTTGTTGGTAGCCTGCTGATTTTGCTGTACACTTCTGTGCTCCCCTGCTAGTCTTCTATTCTACTTCAGTGGTTTTAACCACTGTATGTGAATCATTGGGTTGGTTGCTTTCCATGTATTCTGGTCATGTTTAAGAAGGTGCTCTGCTATCTACAACATTTTGATTTCTACAGAAGAAATGGGATTATATTTCCCATTAAAAAGCAGCTTTGGCATTAGAAAGATTTACCAAGAAAACATAAAAAAATGCTACTGGCTAGCCTTCAACTGCCGAAGGATGGCAATTCACAGTTAAATATAAAACCTGTGAAACCTGAGTTCAGCAGTGCTCTCTGTGCATAGTCTTAAGGCAATGACAAAGCATAAGTATGCAGCAAGGCTTTGATTTTCAGCTGTGCTGTCTAGTTTGTTTCAGTCAGCAAAGTAATATTCTTTTCATTAAATATTTAATTTGAATTTTCTATGTTTAACTGCAATTTTTTTTTTTACTTGATAAAAAATCTTGTGTGCTCGAGGCCATTATAATTGTGTTGTCATTTTGTGCTAAATTTACCTTTTCTCTCCTTCCCACCATCGTTCTCTCTCTCTTTTTCCTTCTTTCTTCCCTTTTCATCTCGGTTTTCCTTTCCCTTCCTCTTTCCTTTCTTTCACCCTTTCCTCCTTCCTTCTCTCTTTGACTCAACACCTCTCTCTCTCCCCGTTGTCTTCTCACTCTTTCTCATTCTCTCCCTCCTTCCTTCATTTGCTGCCCACCCGTCTTTCCTGTTAATATGTCCTGTCTGTATGTCCAAAGACTGTTTGAAAAAGTGCATATTTTATGAAGACTTGTTTCCTTTTCTTTCCAAGCCTATCCTAGTTTCTTCTCACTTCCAGTGAAGTTACCCTACCTAGGATCTTATTGATAAAGACTGTTTGAAGATAAGAAAAGGTAAGGAGAAAATTCTCAAGAAAACGTTCGATGTTGAGTCTCTTGATGTAAACAGTTCTTTGTTACAGAAGAAAAACAGACAAGGAAAAGATTGGAGCCTAAAAAGATATTAGGGCTAACCTAATTTCTCTCCTCATGACCTGATAATTTGTTCTGTCTCCAGCAACATCAGTAATTCACAGAGGAAAGCAGATACAAAGGTGATTTTTATTAGTCATTTGGTGAATTTGTGAATGGCTGTGCCTGTAAAAGGCTTCTTTTCATTCATACTAACAATAATTTCTTCTGCATTAAGCAATCCATTTGTATGTGTGGAGGTCATTAAAGCTCCTGTGAGAGCCTAGTGCAGTAAATTTGGATGAGTTCCACCTGGATGTGTTGCTATTCCCCATGCCAAATGTGGAATATTATTTCTGAAAAATGTTTACAACAGTGAAGATAAGGGAAGAAGGATGCTGTTGTCATAATTTCTCCTAAGTTTTACACAACTCTGATAAGGATTTACTTTATACACTGTATTTCATATTAATTAAAAAAAATCCCCTATTTTCTCAGAATTCTCAGATGAAATTCAGTGCAATGGTTGTAGGAAGTTCCTTAAAATACCTATCCTGAGGCTGAAAGAAGAAAAAAGGTATTTTAGGTTATTGTTAGGTCTTCCTACATCAGGGCTGGAAAGACCTCCAATGATGTTTATGTATTTTTGAAGAACCTAATTTATCACAAACTCCTCAGTTTTTGAGGGATGCTGTCTCAGGTTATGTAACTTAGAAATCCTTTCCAGATGGATAGTGAGCATTCAGAGTGGTAAAAACATCTTTTGTCTCTGTCCTGGCATAAGGAGGGTTTGAAGTAACACTACACATGATAATATTTTTGGGATGTAAATGACAATAGATTCGACTGAACATCATGTAACTGGGAACTAAAAAAAAAGATTTTTTCCTGTGTCTCAAAGCTTCCCTGATAGTGATAGATGAGGAATCTAAAATAAATACATTTATTCACATTACTTTTTACAGTGTCTTCTGTCTTTAATGTCTAACTATACCGATGTACAATTTATTGCCCTGGAAAACTCATGTACAAAACCATTGTTATTCACGTTCATCATGGTAGTGCCTGAAGACAATGTCAGTTCCAAAGAGCTTGCCATTGAAGTAAATAAGACAGACACAGAATAGGGAATAACAAGTACTAACACAATCATCTCAAACTCCTACAAAATTATACTTTATGGGATGCCGCAGATGACTATTGCTAAATAAAGCTCTCTGTACTTCACAGATAGACTCTAGCATAATTCTGAGTCTTCTAATCTCAACATTTCATTTGTCTTCTTCTGCACTCACTGATATCTCCTTCCTTTTTCCGCATTTTCTTCCTCAAAGAGGAGTAGGGATAAAAAACACTTTTATCTGTTCTGTTGCCAAACAGAATGACTTAGCAATCAAAGAACAATTGACTTTCAATATGACTTAAGCTCATAAATTACTTTTAACTAGTCCTTGGCTATTCTTCAGTCTTATGCTGCCTCATGAGTGTGCCTTAATATCTCCTTTGGGGCTGGACCAACTGAATTCAGAAATCTAAGTTTACTGGTGAAATCTAAAGATTTTTTTTCAAGTTATGTAGAAAAGGGTTTGCTGTCCAGGAAAGTGATTCAAACAGACTATTTTTGCATGCAAAAAAACAGCTTTCCCAAAATTGTTTTTAGGAACACCTAATTACACAACTACCCATGTTTATTAATTTCTTCACTTTACAACAAAAATCTCCTTTGGGTTGTGTTGGTATTAGTATCTGGGCACAATATATTTGTTTACCTATTATTAATTAATTATTAC
>NW_010391932.1:0-10419 GCF_000710305.1 Buceros rhinoceros silvestris | reverse complement strand
CCCCCACCACTTTCAGGAAAGCTCAACGGCATTGACTTACCCCAGGAAGTCAAGGGGGAGGCAGAAGATTCTTTAGAGCGTGCTCATAGCCTGATCTGTACAGAATCTGAGGAACAAGATGTGTCAGAGTTGAAGAGCAGTGAAGTGTTTATGAATGGAGGTGATTTGAAAAGCGATGAGGGGTCTCTGCTTGTTCCTGAATTAAAGGATTCCAGGTGAGTCTGTGAGTGTAGGTGGCTGCTTTACTGTCAGAGCAGTTACCCACCACACAGGAAATCTCCCTCTATGTTTAAATTAAATTTAGTGCCGTATGGGGCGTTACCTTAAATTTTGCACCCCACTAGCTCTGTGGTATTTCTCTGGCTTGCTGCAGGCATGTGGTGTGTGCGCACTGGCAGTCCTCTGCTTCATGCAGAAGCACCTAGTTCGGGATAATAGTGTGTTCAGCTGGCACCAGGTTAACATGGCTTTGCTGGGAGGTGAGACATAGAGCCAGCAGCGTGGCAGTGTTACTTGCAGAGAACGGCACTGGCCGTTGACACCTTCTCCCTTGCAATGGCTATCAGTCCTTCTCATTAACAAAGCATTGCACAGGGAAACTGAAAAGGAAGAATAACTCCCAGAAAGCACTAGAACAGCTTCAGTTGCGCTGAAACACCAGATACAACACAAAAGCCTCCTTTAATACAAATTTTTTTAGTATTAAGCATTTTATCTTTTGGAACATAATGCTTTTCTATCTACTACTGGAAAATCTGCCCAGTCTGGCTTGTTCCATTCGCTCATCTAAATGCTAATGATTTAGAAATGACATTGTGAACTCTTTTTAAAGTGATGATAAATTAATCTCATGCCTCCAGGGATGAAGTATAAAGACATTTTCATGATTTTCTTAAGAATGAATGAGAATTGATCGCTCTGATTTGGGTTTAGATTTTGAATCTGGTTTAAATACTGCTAGTCTTCTGAGGCTCAGTTTTATGTTTAAAAAGCCTTAACTGGAAAAAAAAAAAAGGGAAAAATATATGTTAAAATAGAGTTTTAATAGTACAGGGCTTCAAACTTGTTGCTCTCTCGTATCAAATTTCTGGAGCCAGACCTTTCCGGACAGCTATGAGTACAGTAAAGAGGGGCAATAGGTTGGTTGGCGAGTCATTCTTCCCCATAGGTTCTTGGAGGGGAGATCCTGCGTGGCAGCTGGAGGAGCTTGTCCGGGAATGTCTTCAGGATAGTCGGTGCTTTCCGAAGTGTGCAGGCTGGTAACTGGCTGGCCTGTATCATCACTCTAAAGGTTGAACATGCAGAAACTGTAATACAAGTATCCATTTGGTTTTTTCTAGCCATCCTGCGAAAGAAATGGTTATCGATGACTCGGTGAAGTTGGCTGTTAACGAAGCTGAGCATACAATTGGACTTATTCAGAATCTGAATGGGAAGTCTGGTTCGTGGACTTTTGAGGAGTTTATTGACGTTGGAGTACATTCCAAGTCAACCAAACTGAGCTCAGACAGCATCTCTGCTGGCAACTGTAATCAAAACTTGAATGATGCTGCTGCAATATCTTCTAGTCCCAAATTGGCTTTTGAGGAAGATGGTGCAGTGAATTCATTGACCAAACCTATAGATGCTTCATCAGGTAATCCAAGCTGATTTCCCTGTCTCTCTTCCTCTGGCTAGGTAATTAACTTCCTTGCATTTTACTTTCCTTGCCTTAACTTCAGCTTCTTAATTTCAAGGCATTTTTTCCAGTGTATAGACCAGAAGGAAAGCTCTTGAGCGCTTGTAACTTGCATTCTGTCAGAAGGAGTCACCCACTGATGCCTTCGTAGGGACCTACTCTAGACAGCAGCTAAGGCCCAACATTAAGACTCTTCCAAAGACACCACCAAGCCCCTGCGAAGCTCCTGTATCTCCTACCAGCACTCAAGCCCATCTGTTGTATTTTTAGGCTTCTTCTAAGGTGTCTTAAATGGCACACGTTACTCTTGAAGATACCGACAGTTTAAAGGGTGTCTGATGTAACTGCAGACAAGACCTTTCCGCTCCTAGGCATGTTCTATAACTTTTTGATGCTGACCTGCATGGTCTTAAAAGGTCTCTTCAGGCTCTGGTAAGGTAATAGCTGTCCTCTCTACTTACTGTAGAATAGTCTTTCACTTCGCTGAGAGGGGGGTAACACCAACCTCAAATTCAACAGATGGTTGTGTTATGCTCTGGGAGGAGTAATAAAGCTGCACACACAATTTTCTGAAAGCAGCAGGGCTGCATTTGTACTTGAGAAGCCAAACACTGATGCAGTACAGCACGGCATGTCAGAGAGGCTTCAGTAAGCTAGTTTACGTAAGCCTAAACTCTGGTGTGGGAGCTAAACCCCAAGTGGAGGTACTCACAGCAGGAGATCTCTTTCTGTGAGATAAATGACTGTGCGAATAGTTGCAGTGAACGGTAGTGGAAAAACAAGACTTGCTATCCACATTTTAAGTGATGTGTAGCACTTCTTTTGATTAAAGTGTAGCACTTTTCTAGACTGAACTGTTTCCCGAGTCTCCTCTGTCACTCTGCGTCTTGTGAATTTTGGTCCCATGGATGTAGCCTTACTGAGGCTTTCCTGGAGGCCACGACTAACTGGGCCATGGGAATAGATGGATTTACTGTGATACTGCTGGTCCAAATTTGTCCTGATGATTGATAAACTTTTTAGTGGAGAAAGTGTTGCCTTTTAGTTTTGAACTTGAAAATGTTCAGACGTGACATGATTTTTATATAATGTACATAACTGTGAAAGCGGTTATTCATATATTAAAACAGCCACCACGCTGATTTTGGTCTGTGTGAGTAACGAAGTGGTTCTCACTAACGAAGTGCTCACTCTCCGGAGGTAGACGGTGACAGTGACGATAGGCGTGTGTGGCAGACACACAGTTATGATAGTTAAATGTTTTCTTCTCTTTGCTCTTTGGACAGAACTGTGAACACTAGAGACCTGGAAATAATCTGATTGCACTTCAGTAATCCAGTGTTTTATCCAGTACCGAAGGCCTTGTTTTGAAAAGCTGCTTGTTTACCTTTATCCATCTTCAAGTTTGCAAAAAACACCAGGGGAGGGATGACAGACTTCTAATTTGCACCTTGAAACATTTCAGGGAAACTGTTGTACTGATGTTCCTTGTCCGTTTGTGTAGCTCAGTGTTAGGTAAGATTTCCTTGTTCAAATATCACTTGTTTCCCTTTAACAAACCTCTACAGTAACCTGTTTGAGTCTGTTTTTTTATTTTCCTATCTGTCATATATAGCAACATGCCACTGGAGCTCCACACTCAGCTACCTGCCAGATTTGATTATCCTAAAATGGCATGTGATGAAATAAGTCTCAGTCAGTGTGTGTTAAAGCCAAACTCCCTTTGTAATGTTCCAGAAAAACACTGTCGCTTGTTGGTTCATGAGCTATTTAAAAACGCAAAATTGAGTATCTGCAATTTTGAATGGAGAAGAAAAATTCCTTATTTTGTGATATGAAAATATCGGCAGTTTCAAAATGCAATACTGGACCATCGCTCGTCTGGTTTAATCTATCGACAAACATCGAAGAGTGTTACAGCATATGCACTAAAATACTACAAAACTGTTGAGTACTGAGAGATTTCTGTCACAGTGCAGTTCAGCATATCATGCTTTTAAAAATTTTCCTTTTGAATTACTTATTTAAGTTTATCTACACTTTTGGAAGTATTATTTTATTGTGTACATAATGGTATTAGACCACTGAAGTCCCGTGTTGTTCATGTCAGTTATTCTAAGCGTTCCTGTCCTAGCTTTGTACGGTGGCTGCAAGCTGCATACCTGTACTTGCCCTCCCCTGAAGCCTGCATTAAGTATCTATTCAACCTCGTCTTGCCTGCTCTTCACAGCGTGAGGAGGCGATTAGCTGAGCAGCTTCTGAAAAATTGCTACTAACAGTAATAATGCAGCCTTGTTCTTAAATCTCCTGTAGCAGATATCCTGGGTAAGTGATTACTTCAAACAATAGCGCTAAACCGTTGGCCGATACTGCGATTCAAGTGACTCATCCAAGTGGCAGCTGCGTTCTCAGCAGTTCAGTGCGGATGGTTTTGCTGGAACTAGATGTGTTCTTTCCTTGACCTCGCAGTTACGATAGGAAAACCTCAGCCTTCTTACTCCTGCTGTTTGCTAGTCGGGGTGCGGTAGAACTGTTTTAGACTTTAGAGCAGTGCCTTAGGTAAAAGGAAAAATGTATTTTTGTATGATAGCGGTTTCATTCTGGCAGAGACAATCACTCTAACAAAAAAAAGATGCCGATATTTTTTTCTGTGCTGATATTGTTTGTTGAATGGTCTGTTACAGCTCTGTGTAAATATGTGTGTGCTGTTAAATAAACTTTGCAGTTGGACAATGCTTTTTTTCTGAAATGCTAAACGTTACCTTACCAGGAGTCCCCAACCCCCTGCCATGCTGACCTACCTCGAGCACTGCTCTAACTCCTCCCCTCGGCCGGTTCCCACACCTGGCAGCCTCTCAGGCAGTCACATTGGCATGGCTGGGAAGGTGTTTGTACCTACACCTTCGGGTCTGGCTGGGTTTGTACATGCTGCTGATGTGTTCATAACCGTTGAATTCTTTACCTTGCTTTTCACCTGACACCTTTGTTTTTTACCTGTAGCACCAGCAGCTTTGTGTTCTAGCAGTGAGTCCAGCAGTGCTCCTTGGCCACAGTGGAGCAGTGACCGTCAGGAGTGCAGCAAGATGCTGCCCTTTGTTTTTCTTGCAAGGGTTCTTTGTTTCTGGTAGGTGCTTGGGAACAAAAGGGAGTGACTAGATGCTGCTCCTATATTTCACTACTGGGGGAAAAAAAAAAAAACCTCACACCAGCGTTGAGATTGTCAAAGGATAATAGATCTGTGTATGGACAGTGGCACTTGCACCTAACTTCACCAAAGGGCTTTTTTCACACGGGCTGTTCTTGGCAGATGATGCAGTGTCAGCTGTATATTTTAAAAATTAATTAGTTTATGGAAAGCGTTGTTTTGGTCCTCAGACCAAAGCTGCTGTGGCAGAACAACTGACTCTTCACTTTGCCAGTATCCGTGTATGAGACTTGATCAGCCAGAAGGTGTCAAATGTATAAGATGGCAAAATGAAAAAAAACAGTTTTTCCAGACTCTAGGACTCAAGCAAGCACTAGTCTCATTTTTATTAAATCATAAAACATACACTGACAGGATTGGAGAGCTAGTGTTGTCTGAGCTATTTTTAAGGCACTTCTAAATGCATGTGCATGTTGTTGTAGTTGTTGAAGGATCTACTTCTCATTAATGGATTAATAAGGGTATACATACAGCCTCGTTTAAACAACGATGTAAAAAAAGCTGATGAGCAAAACTTTTGGGCAAACCATGCGGAAATCAAGACTAAAACAAGTTTATGGAAACTTAACTGAAGCTAAATGGTACTGCCAAAAGGGGTTATATGTAAGGTGAAGCCATTCCACACACACGCGGCAGTTCGGTGTGGTAGGGTCAGCTACGGTGTCTGTTACTGAGCTGCTGTTAAAGGAGGGATGGCTGTAGTGTACCTGTGCTGTGAAAGCGCAATAATGGATTGCCCTCACCCTGGGTGCAATCTTTGCATCTCCGTTTCTGAGGTGCATGCCTCGTCAAACCCACTTCATTTAAGTGCCAAGCTGAAACATATACTAGAGAAGTGTAAAACCAGCGTTGTTTTAGTTGAAGCCACACACAGATTATGGAGTATGGGGGTCTCTGGTGCTAATGTAGTATCATTTCAAGCCTTTACACTAAGAGTTACTTGGAAACAAAGTTAGATTTTTGCAATGCTACATGCTTTTCTACTGCAGGAGCTTCAGAAGTCAAACCAGGCTACTTTAGTTTTCATACTAAAATGGAAAAAGTTAAGGTTCTTAACATGCAAAAACCTGCTCTTTTACCAGGACTGTTTTGGAAAGCAGGGCTCTAAAATCCATTTTTACAGCAGTTGCTGTCTGCTTCTTACAGTCGTTTGGGACAATCAGCACAGTAAATTTTTCCATTATGGCAAACAAAGCGCTTGTTGGCCAGACCACGAGCACACTTTGTGCATTTGAAACAGTAATCGTGCCAGGATTGATCTTCGTAGTTAACCACGCTAGTTCCTCTTCCAAATCCTGCTAGGAGAGAAAACAATTATAGGACGGCGATAGTAGCTTTTCCCGTGGCTGGGTAAACCCACTAAGAGCAGAGCCCCTCCTTCCTGCCTCCTGCGCGTACGTTATGTGTATGCCTAAAGTACTAGCCAGAACCACAGCTAAACCACATTGTTTGCTGCTCGCGGAGAAGTGGGCAGCTTAGCATGGGGCTTCTCTGCAATAAGCACTGTCCCTTGGCTCCTTTCTCCAGGGAACAGTCACGCTGACTAAAAGATCAAGACGTAGAGCAAGCCCAGGTTGGGCTGAACGCCCTGCCTGGCTGTTACAGGCTCAGATCCACACTGTAAAGTGCAGACCGGAATTGCAAGTCTCATGGGACTGGCAGGACAGTGCCCTCGTTTTCAGAGCTATGTAACGTGAAATAAATACATCAGAAGCAAAGCAGATGTCACTTTGGGGCAATAAAACATTGCTCTGAGGCTCAAGTTTCCCAGGTGGGAGCAGTTCTGGTTGGGAAGGTTTTGAGGGAGGTAAATTTGAGGCATGCGAAGGGTGAAGAGCTCCATTTCTAACTCAGACTGCATCCAGAAGAGCACACGGCTTGTAGCTAGAGCTCATGTAAATTGCTGGGATTGGACTGGGGATACTGGACCTGCTTCTGGTGGCAGCAGCCTCTGAGCTGCAGGTCTTTGGGAATCACTGGTCTGACCTTAAGCACCCCCTGCCCCCAAGTTGCATATAATCCAACTTACCTGTAATAGGATTCTTGCAGCCAGCGCACTTCTTGGCAACACACTCCTTGTAGCATTCAACACAGTAAAACTCATCCTCTACAGGCGTGAAGCGCTTCCCGCCCAGTGGCTTCTTGCAGTTGGAGCAAATGAAACACTCCGAATGCCAAGGCTGCTCCTGGTAAGTGAGGCCTCCAGAAGTGATGGGCTAGGGGGCAAAGAGCAGAGGTGGGATTCAGCAAGAGAGGTGATGCAGGCACAGGCTGTAGAGCAGGAGGGCTCTGTCAGGGCGAGCTCTTGAAAGGTTTCATTAAAATGAAACTGCGCAGCGAAGGTTTTCATTAAAATGGAAATCAAGTGTGCTGCACTATATTCTGAAATCCTGCGTGCCTGGAGCTTTTGTAGTAGTTCAATTTACTGCAATGACTCTGCAATTCTACTCTAATCAGTTGTAAAAGGTGTAAAACGGCTATTTTGTAGAATGCTGTTTCACTGCTTGAATGCACAAATACCTGCCAGAGAGCTTAAACCATTCCCAAAGCAAGGGCAAGGCCAGTGCCAGCTTGATTTCAGCAGAGTTGCCATCAGATCCCCCTGCAGCCCCTGCTCAGATGTAGCAATGTGCAAGAACCGTCAGCTCTCCCGTTGTTACACCACCAGCTGCTTGCACCACTCTCAAGGGAAAGACATAAGCACTGGTGCAGCTTCAGCACGATCTATCTACTGGTTTACTCTGCCGGCTTCCAAAGAGCCGTGCGAGGGCCAGTCCTGGCAGCTGCCTTGGCCGGTGGAAGGACTTACGTTCTTGCATTTAGCACAGGTCTTCGCAAACTTCTGCTCGTGGCAGGAGACACAGTAGAAGTCATCGCCCTTGGGGAAGAAGCTCCCAGATCCAATCACTTTCTTGCACTGGCTGCAAGTGAAACAGTCCTTATGCCAGACCATCTTCTTGTACTCAACGTTTTGGTCTCCTGCACAGACAGAAATGAATTGTTACGTGGGATTTCAGGCTCGTGGCAAACTCCCCACCCTGTGCAATGCCCCTAGGCAAGCTCTGTCCACACCTCTGCCCAGGATTCAGGTCTAGCTGGGACAGGCTATGAGCTGTCAGTTGCTGTATCTATCTGACCTTAGCCAGGGCCTTCTCCCTTCCCTTAAACCATTTGTCAGACAGGTGCCTGAGCCTTTCTGAGAAGAGGACCTTGATTTACAGAGCAAAGCTTTTGGGAGAAGCAGTTCAAGATTAACCGCTAGGGTGAGCCGTCCACGTGAGGGGTAGCTGCAAAGTGGCCTTTCAACACCCAAGTACAAGTGAATGAACAGGTGAGAGCAGCAGTCTGAAGTAAGTTGTGCCATTTGGTGGTGCTCCAGCCTTGCACCGTGATGCCCCTACCCCTAAGCACGGCCTCCATGGCAGAGTTCGGCGGTTGTACCCCTTCCCTGGTGCCAATACCTGCGATAATAGGCTTGAAGCAGCCCTTACACCTGGGCGCATCCTCAACAGCAGTGCAGTTGCTGCACCAAACCTTGTTGTTCTCCCTTAGCATGAAGGGCTCGTTGACCAAGGACATGGAGCACTTGAAGCAGCGGAAGCAGCTGTCATGCCAGTAACGGTTCTTGAAGTGCAGCTCCTGGAACGAGCAGAAATGGAGTGAGCAACGAGCCCTGCTCTCCCGCTGAGCAGCCGGAAGGCCATTTAACCCAACTCACTGGCTCAAGCACGGTCACTTTGGACTTCCAGGGTAGCGGAAGCTGCTTCAAACCAACAGCTTTGAGATTTGAAGTTCCGCAAGTGTGGGTTTCTCTGGTTGTCCAAGTTCGGGTATACATCACTATTGCCATCAACATTTGACAAACTGACAAAAATCAGACTCTAGGCTCCCAGGTGCTTTGGCCAGAAGGTGCGTTTTCTCTGGTCCTGTGCAGGCTGGATTACCTGCCATATTCTCTTGGGGACAACTCAGCAGCTCATGAGGCTGAATCTAGATCCTGAGACTACCTCCTGTGCCAAAGCAGTGCGCCATGAGCATCCCTGCTGCAGTGCCCCAGAGCCTCTGGTTCTTTGGCCGAGGAGCGTGTGGCCCATCAGCCAGAGGAATCATGAGAGGACTTGTTTACACAGAGCAAACCACAAACAGGCCAGAGTCAGAAAAAAAAAATTCAGAGGGTCATCAGCATGTGCCTGCCACCCTCACATCCCCTGTTCCAGTGCTCAGCCCTCACCTTGGAGTCGGCTCCGATGGGTTTCTTGCACTCAATGCAGGTGTTGGCGCAGATCTTATCAAAGCACTTGACGCAGCAGTGGCGTCCCTCTTTCTGCACGTACTTCTTCCCTTGCAGGTTTTCGCGGCAGTAGTAGCAGTCAAAGCGGTCCGACATGGTGCCCACGGTGTAACTGCCAGGCCCTGCAAGAGGGAAGAAGGTGAAGGTGCAGCACTGAGCCCCTGGCGGCTGCTCCAGCTTCTTGGGGCTATGCAAATAGGACGTGTCAGGAGGATGGCTCAGCACTGAGTGGTGGTGTCGCACTCCTCGAGGACCTGTTGGTAAAGAAAGCAGCTTCACTGCCGGCACTGTTAGAGCAAGTTTTGTGTCGGGCAGCTCAGTGGTTTTTAAAACACGACAGCTCTCTACCAGCTGCACTGGCGTTTCCCAGGGGCCTCCAGCTTGGTCTGCAGGTCAGCCGGGCTAACAAACCAGCACCCTCAGGGAGGCTGGGTGCAGTGGACAACCCGGGTTTGGTCACAGCGATCTCCTACACCCGCTGAAGAAGGCAGCTTGGGTGTCCCCTCCCAGGTTTAGAACGCCACGGAATCTCAGAAAACCGCAGGCAACAGAGTAAGGCCACCTGGGCCGGCTCCTGGCTGTGCTCCAGAGCTCAGCGCAGGCAGGGGCTGCTCCTGGAAGCTCTGCGCTTGCTGCTACACCTGGCATAAGTGATTGTGGTGGGTTGACCCTGGCGAGATGCCAGGTGCCCACCAAAGCTGCTCTGTCACTCCCCTCCTCCGTGGGACAGGGAACGGAAACACGATGACAGGCTCAGGGTCAAGGTAAGGACACGGCGATCGCTCAGCAATTACCGTCATGGGGAGCACAGGCTCAGCTCGGGGGAAATAAACTTACCACCAATCACATCTGAGAAATAAAACCAAATCTTAAAAACAGCTCCCCCCCACCCCTTCCTTCTTCCCAGGCTTAACTGCCATCCCAAATTCTCTACCTCATCCCTGCCAGCAGAGCAGGGGGACAGGGAATGGGAGTTGCAGTCAGTTCATCACATGCTATCTCTGTTGCTCCTTCCTCCTTGGGGGGAGGACTCCTCACACTCTTCCCCTGCTCCAGTGCGGGGGCCCTCGCACAGGAGACAGTCCTCCATGACCTTCTCCAACGTGAACCCTTCCCACAGGCTGCAGTTCTTCATTAGCTGCTCCAGTGCAGGTCCTTTCTATGGGGAGCAGTCCTTCAGGAACAGAATGCTCCAGCGTGGGTCCCCCCATGGGGTCACAGAACCTGCCAGGAGCTCCAGCACAC
>NW_010391931.1:0-291 GCF_000710305.1 Buceros rhinoceros silvestris | reverse complement strand
CCTCCCAGTGTCCCCAGTGTCCCCTCCCAGTGCCCCCAGTGTCCCCTCCCAGTGCGTCCCTTCCAATGGTCCCATTGTCCCAGTGCTCCCAGTGTCCCCCTTGTCACCGCTGTCACCGCTGTCCCCAGTGTCCCCATTGTTCCCAGTGTCCCCTCCCAGTATCCCCTATTGTCCCCAGTGTCCCCTCCCAGTATGTCCCAGTATGGCCCAGTACACTCCAGTGGCCTCAGTGTCCCCTCCCAGTGTCCCCAGTATCCCCAGTGCTCCCAGTGTCCCTCCGGTGGCCCCAGT
>NW_010391930.1:0-949 GCF_000710305.1 Buceros rhinoceros silvestris | reverse complement strand
AACGAGGGGGAAAGTGTGATTTTCTGAGCAGAAGACATGATTAATTTTTTTCAAAGACAGGAAAAAATTCCCCAAACTATTCCTGCCTATGCATCCATATGTGCCAAATTCTCATCACATTCATTAATTTTATTGGCCAGCATGTTTCCCATCTGCTTAAGAATAAGCAGAGGGGAGCAAATTAATCAGTTTGCTCTGCTTCAGTGCTGTTCTTCCTCCAGCTCACCTGAACTGTGCCACCAAAACTGTCCTCCTTCCAGCAGGGGATGCGGAGAGCCCCTCCTCCTGCACCAACAGCCACTGGGCTTCTCTGCCCAGCTGCCCTTTGCATTTGCACAGGCACTCATAGGCCTTAAAGGCCCTCGCCAGCTGCCACAGGCCTCCCCGCTCCGTGACACCCCATGCATCTGGAGCTCCGTTTTGGTTCAGCCCGGGGCCTTCAGCTGCAGCAGTGCCCCTGCCTGTCCACGGTCCCCCCTGATCCTCACTCATGGGCTGGCAGCTAACCTTGACCTTGGACTTGTCACCCTGGACCTGCCCCACAATTGTGGGGCTGTGCCTGATCCCTGACTGAGGCTCAGACCCAACCCTGCCCTGCAGAATGGCTTCCCAGCTTGCCTTCAGACCTGCCTCGTCACCATGAACTTACCCCATGGACTCTGGGCTGTCACCGTCCTGCCCTGCTCCCTGACTGGGGTGATGGGGCCGGTCCCAGCTGCCAGGCTCTGCCCCGCCAGCCCTGGGGAGCACCCACTGCTCCTGACCCCCTGTCCTACGGCCAGCTCCGTAACACCTCAGTGCTGCCTGCTATGAGAGGACCAGCCTGGCCCACAACCAACGCACCAGCCCAGCAGCAGGATTGCGAGTTCGCTCCACACAAACATGAGGGTGGCTTTTAGACTGCCTGACCAGAAAAGAAGGAGTGTCCTGGGTTCAACATGGAGGAACC
>NW_010391929.1:4898-5604 GCF_000710305.1 Buceros rhinoceros silvestris | reverse complement strand
CCGCGGCTGCAGCTTTTTTTTTTTCCCCTTCCCCTCCCCGGAATTTTTGGGCATGAACCAACCTCAAATGTACGGGTTTGGGGGAGGATGTCCCGTGCTGGTCCCTGCAGATAATTAACGTCATTATTAAATTACCTCCTTTAAAGGATAATAATAATAATAATAGCAGGGTCATTTGGACGCGATTAGCCCCGCCGGGGTCTCGCCGCCCCCTCCTCGGGCTGCTCTCCAAATTTGAAATGGTTTGAACTGGTTTGAAATGGGAGTCATTTTGAGCCGGATTCCTTCCCTCGATACCAGAAAGGAGGAGAAGGGGGGGGGAAGGCTGCAAGTCGGTTTCAATACCGCGTTGGCGATTTGCGGATCGATACTCTTGTGTGATTCGGGTTTTAGGGGGGGTTACCTGGCCCCCCGCAGACGTGAGCTCATCAGCTGATTTTGTGGCAATGGAATGACACCCAGTTATTAATGGCAATCGAATAATACCCACTTATTAATCACAACTAAAGAGGTCCTGGCTGGGGGTGCTCTTCGTTCCTGTCCCCATTTTTCTCACTTTGGTGAGAGAATCTTTCCGGCTGCCGAAGAGCCGGGTGAGCACTTCCCGGGTCAGAATTTCAACCTTCCCAACTCCTACCCGAAAATCACCGACTTCAAGCCGCTTTCAACACGTTTCACAGATAAAACCCCCTTCCAGCCTGTGAGT
>NW_010391929.1:4246-4752 GCF_000710305.1 Buceros rhinoceros silvestris | reverse complement strand
TCACAGATAAACCCCCCTTCCAGCCTGTGAGTCGCTGGGGTTTGTGTTTGGCCCTGGCTCTGCCGATGCTGCTCCAAGGGGATCTTCCAGCCTTTGGCCGTGTTTCCCTCTGGCAGGGATTTAAAAATATATCCGGAGTGCTGCTGCCATACGGGGCACTAACTCCCGAGGCCCTCAAAATAGAAACATATGTTCGGGGAACAGTGTCTGGCCTGCAAATTAGAGGGAAGGAGCTATCGATTTCCGATTAAATGTGGAGAAAAAATGTTTCTTTCAGGCAAAATTTGTCCACGGAAACAACTCACACCCCCCTCCCCAAGCAGCCGAGCACATGCGTGCACGGTCGCACGTGTGACGGACACACACGTGTCGCTTCGCGCAGCTGTACGCAGGGAGGGTGGTAGCCACACGGAGCCCAGGAGGTGGCCACAAACACGCAGGGACATGATCGCACACGCAAACGCGCCGGTGAGCGAGCATGGAGCAGGCACACACATCCCACACGG
>NW_010391929.1:2550-4100 GCF_000710305.1 Buceros rhinoceros silvestris | reverse complement strand
ACGGGCCCGGTGCCCGGGAGGGTGCCAGGCCCATGGACGGAGGCCAGCGGAGGAGCTTTCCCAGCCACAGCCACAAACACGCGTGGCCAGATGTGCATAGCCACAGCTGGACACAGAGCAGCAGCACAGGATGGCACACACTCCCACCACAGCGCACAACCTCCGTGGGCGCGTGCACACGCATGCCCTGGGTGTACAAATGCACACACAACATCCCCCAAAGCGTGCACCCCCCAGAGCACCCACACCTCCCACACAGGTGGGTGCAACCAGCCAACCCACCCCCACACACCCCCCCTGCACACACCCACAAAAGGGCCGAATATCAGCCAGTTCTGTAAAAAAAAAAAGGTATTTATTTCTCAGCCTAGATTCCATATTGCACGCAGGAATTAACACTTTCATCGTCATATACTTACAACAACTTCAAATAAATAAAGGTACAGTAAATCTAAACAGAAAACCCAATACATGGCTGGAAAAGGCTCTTTCCTCCCTTGGGTGGTTATTTTTAAACACGCGGTTTACACCAGGGCGTGGGGGAAAGGCAGCGTCGGCCTCTGGATATGCCCAGCCCGGGGAAATATCTCCCCTCCCCATCCACAACACCCCTCAAAAATAAATTATCCCTGGGCAGACGCATCCCTGGATCTGGGGGTCCAGCAGAGAAGCACCCACGAAGTGACCGACCTTTTTAAACCCGCTGGATGGGGACAGAGGGATGAGAATTTTGAATCCAGCAATGCAAAGAGAGAGCGAAGGTCTGAAAGCCCCAGCCCCGAAAGAAACCCTCACGAACCGTGATTACAAAGCACCACAACCGTATCCAAGCTGAGATTTTTCCTGAGTCTGAAGCAAGCTGCATTTTTAAAAGCAGCGCCCTTTCATAAAAGTTTTCTTTACTTTTTTATTTTTTTACAAGATACTTTCGGTTTTCTCCTACCTAGACAAACATTTTTTAGGGAAAAAAGAAATCATAAAATAAAATCAGGTTTTGCTTCTTTCGCACCCATTTGGAAATAAAGCAATGTCACTAACGTCATGATAAAGGTGCCTTTATAGTCTTCACGCCGTCCTGGCGATGCGAGTCGATCTTTTGCTCAAAACCAGAACTAGTTGTGTCCCTCGAACTGCTCATTGTGTCCCGCAGAGGTTTTGCTTCTCCCAACCAACCACCGCTTGGGTTTGTTCATTTTCTACGGCCAAACCAGGCTATTTCAGATTACGGTTTGGGGGTTCCTTTTTTTAGTATTTTTTTCCCTATTTCCTTTCAATGCATCGCGACCCTGCCCTCCAGTCTCTTACTGAGGGATCGCCAGGAAGACTTTTTTTTTTTTTTTTGATAGCTTAATTTCCTTGAAACACCTTTAAAAGCAAACAGAGTAATTACAATTATTATTATCCTTATTTTTTGCTGTGCACGGGATGGTTCTGCTGCCTGAGGAGCTGTTCAAGGTGTGTTTGAGTGGAAAGTTTTGAGGTATTTTCTATCGTTTTCACAGCCCTGCTATAACCCCCGTGGGTTACAGATGGACCCCGACACTCACCCA
>NW_010391929.1:1902-2327 GCF_000710305.1 Buceros rhinoceros silvestris | reverse complement strand
TTCCCTACCCCCACACGGCCGGGTGCATCCACGGAGGGACAAAGCTCCGCGGCCCCGCACACGGGTGGGTGCCCCCGACCTCCCGCACCCCTCTCCGAGGTGATTACATCCCTTAGAAAACATTCCTGAGTTATTTGGTTGTTACCGCCCGCCGCGGGCAAGCTGCAGAGTCCGGGGTTTGCTGCTTTTTTTTATATATCTACATAAATAATTTTTCATTATTTTTAGCGTTCATTTCCAGCGCGGATTTCGAGGGGATTTTTTCTGCCCGGTGTCCGCGGGCGTTTTACTTTAATTTTTTTTTTTTCCTAGAAAATACATTTTTAACCCGATCCGGATTTGGGGGAGTCGCGGGCAGGGCATGAGCGATCGTGCTCCGCGCTCGGCGATGACACAGAAAGGGGGCACGGTGTGTCGTCCCCCCC
>NW_010391929.1:978-1677 GCF_000710305.1 Buceros rhinoceros silvestris | reverse complement strand
CCCCCTCCCTCGGCTTTGCCCTGCGGAACCCCCCGAGGGGGTCAGGCCGAGGGGACCGAGGGGTTGCGGGGCAGCAAATTTTTAAAAAACCCAACATTTTGTGTGATTCCTGTGTGCGTACCCCGAGACAAACTCCCCCAAATCGGCTTTTCTCGCTCCTACACGCTCGCAGGGTTTGGGGGTGGGTTTTGGGGGGTCCATAGCTACGGATATAAAACCTGACTATTTCGGGGACAGAAGAAATCCCCCTCTTTTGCTCAAAAAAAAAAAAAAACCAAAACGCAGTTAACCAAAAAACCCCGCTGAAAACCCAAGTAAAACAAACACCGCTTTTAGCAACAATTCACCATCTCCAAGAAAAACAGCGCTTAATAGATACAAAATACGCCTGACCTTAAAAATGTCCTTTTTTTTTTCTTTCCTTTTTTTAACTCACTGATGAAATTAAACAGAAAAAAAACAAAAATTAGAACCGGGCCGTGCCAAATCTGGATATTTTCTTTTGAATTCCGCGACGATTCTCCTTTCCTCCCCTTTCCCTTCCCTTTCAGAACGGGACACTGTGAAGGGGGGTTGGTTTGGTTTTTGGTTTTTGGGGGGTTTCGGGGTTTGGTTTGGGGGGGGTTGTTTTCTGGCGGGGTTTGATTTTTTTTTTTTTTTTTTTTTGGGGGGGGCAGTTTTTTGGGGGGTGTGGGGGGC
>NW_010391929.1:0-952 GCF_000710305.1 Buceros rhinoceros silvestris | reverse complement strand
GGTGGTTTGTGGTGTTGGTTTGGGGGTGGTTGTTTTCTGTCGGGTTTTGATTTTTTGTTTTTTTTTTGAGGGGGAGTCAGTTTTTGGAGGATTGTGGAGGAAAAATATAAATCCCCGAGCGGGCCCTCCGCGAGCGCTGGCTGTGGGCTGCGAATATTTTCTGTTGCAGCGATTTTTCTGTTGCAAAGAAGGGGAAGAAAAGGAAAAACCACCACCACTCCCTCAAAAAAACCCTCAAAAAACAAAAAACAAAATAACCAAACAAAACCCACATCAGCTTTGATTTGCCTCACGTTTCCAAACCGGAGCAGACTTCAGAGAGAGCCCGTCGGGCTTTGATGCCAAAGCGGGGTGGAAATCACATCAGAAATAGTCCGAGGAGCCAGTTACAAAGGCACTGGTTTGCAAGAAAAGTTAAACTGGGATATGATTTCCTCTGCAGAGGACAGAGACATTCCCTCCGCATTCTTCCCCGCATTCCAGTCCGGAGCTCGGGAGAGATCAAATTGTCCATCTGTACCCTATTCCTAATGCTCCTGGATCCTATTTCTCCGGCCCGTAAAGCTTTTACAGGCCAGCTACCTCCAGGCGATGGGAGGGAGGGTGATTATCCAGCAAACAACTCACTTTTTTCTTTCTTTTTTCTTTTTTTTCCCTTTTTTTCTTTTTTAATATATGTGCAGCAGTTTCAAATAACTTCCCCTCCGAGCCGCCTGTTTTCTCTTAGCAAACAGAATTTCCTGGTCTTTTTAAAGTCGGTGTTTTCTTCCTGTCCCTTAAGCAGACAGAAAACATTACATCGCTGTTAACAGCGGCCGGGAAGAGCCGCTCCCCGGTTCGCCGGGGCTGATCGGACCGGCAAGGAGTGTTTCTGCTGCGTGACATCATTATTTCTCTCTGCGTGTGATTATTATTAGTTTAATCCAATGAGTTTATAGAGGAAAAGGGAGAA
>NW_010391928.1:877-1166 GCF_000710305.1 Buceros rhinoceros silvestris | reverse complement strand
CCGGCATGGCAGGGGGAGACCAGCCCCATGTTGGGTTTGTTGTTTTGGTTTTTTTTTATCTAATGTTCTTGAAGTCTTCAGCACTAAATCCCAGCGACTTTCAGTTTTTCATGGTATTTATTTATTTACCTTCATTTTACAGCTCTCTGGGAAAACAAAAGATTTCGCTCCTTTCGCCCAGCGAGGCTGCGAAATTCTTCCAGTGCCACAAGTTTGAAAATCCCAACCCAAAGCGCCTCAGCCATCCATCACCTTGGGCCAGCTGCTGCAGGAACGTTTAAACATTTCG
>NW_010391928.1:0-723 GCF_000710305.1 Buceros rhinoceros silvestris | reverse complement strand
GGGGGAAAAAAATTAAAACCCAAGAAATTAAACCTCGATCCTCACAACCGCCTCTCGCCTCGCTGGGGACGCAGCTAAAAGGCAAATCACCAACATCTCGGGTTTTACGTGCACGTATTCGGGTGGAATTTTACCTCCTTTATCTCATTTCATTTCTTGCCCCCCCAACAGAAATCCAAACTCAAAAATAAAAAAAAAAGGAAATTAAAACGCCATATTACCTTTGCTTTTTAGGCACTGAATGTTCAATCTCTAGCTGTTTTCCATGAAGCTCCACTTTCCCTAAAAACAAAACGTGTCTGGTTTTTAAAACCTGGGTGGAGGGGTCAGCAGGCTTCGGGGAACACGCTGCCCCGCGAACCCTCACGATTTAATTCAAATTACGACGAGCTACGCGCAAATACGCTCCCCGATTCCTTTACAAGTGCATTTTATTAAATCTACGACTGGCTTCAACTGGGAGGCGGTGGGAGTGGTGAGTTAGGCAGGACAATGTTCCTCGGGAATATTTAATTCCTGAGTTCATCCCGCTTTGAGGGAAAGAAAATGAGGGATAATATTTTGCGACCAATTCTTCGCCTTTATTTCATCCCCGTGAGGAGTTGGCAGATCTCTCCCACTCCCAGTAAAAGGCTCAAAAATTGTAACTCCATGGCAGAAATGGATTTCTCTTTGAAAATGGAGTGGGGATTCTTTGCTGCTAGGTTATTACGATTTTTTTTT
>NW_010391927.1:515-721 GCF_000710305.1 Buceros rhinoceros silvestris | reverse complement strand
ATGATTCTGTGATTCTGTGATTCTGTAAACTGTTCCCGCAGCCGCAGCCTGGAGGAATATCGTGAGACAGCCCAGCGCCACAGCTTTGCCTCTGGAAGCTTCAATTCCTGCTCCTGTCTGGGAGTTTCACCCTAAGTGAGGGAACTAAAATCCCAAAGAGGAAATAATGTTGTTATCAGAGGTTCTGGTCACGGCTTTGGTCTCTT
>NW_010391927.1:0-237 GCF_000710305.1 Buceros rhinoceros silvestris | reverse complement strand
GGGTTGGGGGGGCTTTCCCCCTCCTGCCTGGGCCTCGCCGTCCCCTTTCTGCCCCGTGTCTGATGCCGCTGGGGGTGAAAAGCGGCCGGTTTGCACCCAGAGCAGAGTGTGGGGGTGGCACCACCGCAGAAAAGCCCCATGGTGAAGCGGGGACACGGTGCAAAAGTGGTGCCGAGGGAGCGGCTCACCTGGAGAAGAGAAAAAAAGGTCGTCGGCGCATTTGGTGCGTGACCCGCC
>NW_010391926.1:0-1114 GCF_000710305.1 Buceros rhinoceros silvestris | reverse complement strand
GGGCAGCTTCCCAGCTGCTCTTCCCTAGGCCTGTAGCTTTGCAGGGGCTGTTGTGACCCAAGTCGCGGGAGCTGGCACTGGGCTGTGTTGACCCTCATGCAACTAGCCTCAGCCCATCAGTCCAGCCTTTCCAGATACCCCTGAAGAGCTTTTCTACCCTCAGGCAGATCAACACTTCCACCCAACTTAGTGTCTTCAGCAAACTGACTGACGTTGCACTTGATCCCATCATCTAGATCATTGATAAAGATGTTAAAAAGAACAGGCTCAAATACTGAGCCCTGGGAAATGCCAGTTGTGACCGGCCATCAGCTGGATTGAACTCCATTCACCACCACTCATTGGTCCCAGCCATCCAGCCAGTTTTTTTCCCAGCAAAGCCTACACTCATCCAAGCTATGAGCAGCCAGCTTCTCCAGGACAATGCTGTGAGAAACAGCATCAAAAGCCTTACTGAAATCTAAGAAGACAACATCCACGGCCCTTCCCTCATCCACTAAGTGCCTTGTCATAGAAGGAGATCATGTTAGTCAAGCAGGATCTGTGTTTTGAAGCTAACAGCATATTTTTGCAGACAGTGTCTGCTTCTAGAAGTGACAGCACTTGATGTTTACAGTTACTACCAAGGATTGGTGTACAGAAAGGCTATTGCTTATAATTGTTGCTATGAAGAACAAGGTCACTGCTAAATCTTGCTAAGTCAGTTACAGGCCACGCCTGTGGGGAGGAGCGGATGTGACAGGTGACCCTAAACTGACCGGCAAGGTATTCCATTCCATATATGTCATATTCGGTGTAAAGCTGAGGGATCACAAGGGTCAAGCTCTCTGCCTCTTCTTCAAAGGCCGGCATTCAAAGCAGTACTCTCTCTGTTATGCCTTCAATCTCAATCCATGCATTCTGGAACCCAGTTCCAAAATCCAGCTCCTACATACGGTTCCTTTCTGCTGCTGGGCCTTCTCCAGTGTCTGCCCTGCAGCATCAGTGGTGACAGTGACATAGTTACCATCGGGGGGATTTGGTTTGGTATTGGTTTTGTATATATTTGTATATATATGTTTTTATTGTTATTATTATCCATAAACTCTTTCACAGGCATCCCCTTGTTGTGGGG
>NW_010391925.1:0-27827 GCF_000710305.1 Buceros rhinoceros silvestris | reverse complement strand
GTTTTACCTCGGTCCCTCGACCCTTAACAGGAGTGCATTGAACGCATAGAGCTTGGCCTCAGGACTGATGATGGGCCAGTTCAGAGTTTACAGAGGACAGACTGACACAACTGACACTGTGCTATGCTTCTGCTACAGACCAGTTGACTGAGCAGAGAAAACAGATGAAGCTTTCTATAACGGCAAGCTGGAGGAAGTCTCCTGATAACAGGCTTTGTTTCTTACGGTACATAACAACTCATATTTGCTGGAAAGGCAAATAGCTGAGAATAGAATAGAATAGAATAGAATAGAATAGAATAGAATAGAATAGAATAGAAAAGAAAAGAAAAATAGAATAGAATAGAATGCAACTGCCTGAATACTCTGCAGAAGTATGAGAAATAGGAACTGTGACAGAGAAAAAAACATATGAAGGTATATAGAAATAGAAGGCCAGATTAGCCAACATTATATGACCAGAAGTGCCTCCAAGCAGTAAGGTACATTTCTTTAAAGCAAATGTAATTGAACTTCAAAGGTCTTTAACATTTTTATACTTTGGGTTCCTTATGTCACTTACCTGGTATGTACGTGATGTATAGTCTACTACCACTACTTGTTAGTCCACTGCCTGAAGTTAAAGCTGTTTGTGTCACTGACTGGAAAAATACTGATGATTCTAATTCATTACCAACACAATTATAGCTGATCAGATGGCAGATTGTTTTCTAAGTTAGAAATATGCAGAACTCTATTAATCTGGAGTATGCAGACCCTTTTGTGAGCAGAATGTTATGTATTCAAGCACTCAAGTTTGTCAGAAAAATTGCATATGCAGGTTTATAGCCTCTTTGACACATCCATCATAATATTTTAGTTACATGACTCATTATATTTCTTCCTCAAAGCTTCTAGTTGCATTTGTTGTTATTCAGGGTAGTATTTTTTGTTTTTCCGTTATTCAGCGTTTGACCCCACACCTTATTTAGCACACATCATTCAAACCTTGCATTGAAAGTAAAATTTTTTTTTCATCACCATTTCCATGGTGGTTTTGCTATAGTGAATGAATGCTTCATAAGTATAAATTCCTAAGATTTATTACAGCGATTTTTCAGTTTGAAAATTAATCATCATCATCATCATCGTGGCTTGGCTTCACGAACGAAGATCTGGGAAGGGCTTTTCCCATGCTCACTGCAAGCGATGAGTGCACCCTTCGGGGCTGCGCATTGGATTTTTTAGGTGAGGCACCAGCGTGCGCGGAACTGGCTCCACCCTTTACACCTGAGGTTCATCTGCCAGGGCCTAGCAAGCTTGGACGGTGACAGCAAAGTCCTCAGGTCGTAGGTTTGGTTAGAGTATCCTTCTCTTAGATGATGGATGCCTTACAAGGCTAAACGAGCTCCATCTGCCCGGCTTTGGAGTCAGAGTTGTCCTTCTCCTAGGATGGCTGCCCGAAGGCTAGTGAGCCCATCCTGCCCGTGGACACACTTTGTCTGACCCTTCAGCTGAGACCTGTCTGGCTTGGGAGACCCCACTGGAGGCACATGCCACCACCAGCACAGCTCTCAACCTCACAAGGGCACGCAAGCTCCTTCCCCACGGCAAGGAGGTGCCCGTGAAAGAGTCGCTGCTCTACCTCCGGACATCACAGACCCGGGCCCGGGGCGGCTGGGGCCTGCCACCCGGGCCGAGTGACGGGCGCACCTGCCAAGAACGGGAGTCCTGGAGGGCTGAAAATTAATCACAGTTGTACTAAGATGCCCAGTGGGTTTGGGTATGCAGTTTTTATCCCTTGAGACCTAACATTAATTTATAACATTTTGCTCATTCAGAGCAGTCTTAATTGATTTTATTGTCAATTGGAAACACAACAGCTCTGCAAATCCACCCGTGTATTTTTCATGGTGTATACAAGAAGTAACTCTTTCACGGGCACCTCCTTGCCCTGGGGAAGGAGCTTGCGTGCCCTTGTGGGGTTGAGAGCTGTGCTGGTGGTGGCATGTGCCTCCGGTATGGTCGCCGAAGCCAGACAGGTCTCAACTGAAGGGTCAGACAAAGTGTGTCCACGGGCAGGATGGGCTCACTAGCCTTCGGGCAGCCATCTTAGGAGAAGGACAACTCTGACTCCAAAGCCGGGCAGATGGAGCTCGTTTAGCCTTGTAAGGCATCCATCATCTAAGAGAAGGACACTCTAACCAAACCTACAACCCGAGGACTTCGCTGTCACCATCCAAGCTTGCTAGGCCCTGGCAGATGAACTTCAGGTGTAAAGGGTGGAGCCAGTTCTGCGCACGCTGCGCCTCACCTAAAAAATCCACCGCACATCTTCATTTGCGAAGCCAAGCCATGACAATAAGTAAGAAATGGAGTTACAAGAGTATTATTTCATGTACTACATGAAAGATTTATTTTTAAAATTAAAGCGTGGGTTCCAAAAATTTCCCTTTCATTCCCTCCAGTTTCTGCCATGCTTTTACAGGTTTGTCTTTACCCTAGAACAAAACTTATCTATCACCTCTCACTTTCTCCTCTTATGGGTCACTGCTCTGTAGACTACCTCTTCCTACCAGAGATGGTCTAACTAACAGATACGTGAACAATTGTTCTCAACAGCGTATTCAGCTTTAAAATCTGCTGCTTCAATTTAAGAACAGAAAAAGGGCATGGGTTCCTGAAAGCTTAACTTATTTTTCCACTAAAAAAGGTACTACTTTTAGCATGGCTGCGTTAATGATGGTGTTACCCTGTTTCACAGGCATCAGTTCCATCTCTGGTGTTATACATATTCAATCCAGAAATCAGGCATCATATAGACAGCATTTTCTTTCAGTACAGCCTGAGAGTGTGAGGCATTGTGTTAACGCTTTTATTAAAAATGTATGTGATCTTAAAAGCAAAGACTGTATTATCATTCATCTGTGCAGACCTTATTTTTAGCATTCCCTAAAGCTAGGTATTGTAAGTTCTAAATCTAATGTCCCCTACTACTTTTTTTTTACGTGTTTGCATATTACATGCAAGACACGTATATATCACAATGTACATATATATTCTCACTTGTGTGTTTACATTGCCTAACTATGAGCATAAGCAAATCTCACTGAATCAGCTGGAATTATCCTTAAAAAGATATTTTTGTATTGTCATTCCCATTGGTTACTATGAAGCACATTGTCTTTTGAACGAATACATAGACACATAACTATATAAATAGCAAATGGATGAAGCTAGAAAGAAAGTCAAAATACAGTGATTGTAGAAACAGCAAACTGCTGTGTCAAAGAAAATAAGCAAACTTCCTACTTGTACCTCTACCAGGTACTTGTATTCTTGCTAAATAAGAACTAAACTACACCAGCTGACAGTCAACCTCCTTCTAATTGTCACTTGAATTTGTATGTTATTTGCTTCCCCCACGCCTGCCTTGCTCCACATAGTTGTGATTCTGCTGTATATGTAGGGTATTGATTCCTTAGACTTCGGAAAGCACATAGGCCCACTACATTCATATTCCGTATTTCTCATTTAGTCATATTCAGATCCTTGTTTCTCCTCCATAACCGTGCATCTGCTTTTCCCATGAGTGCCCCAGCCACTGCCAGTGGGAAGGACCAGCTGCTGCCCAAGCCAAGAGCCTTCTACTCATAGGGAAATCCCCTCCCCCACTGAGGCATAGATTGCTACCGTGACTGCTGACCAACTGATGTAATTCTTATTTCATGTCAAAATGAATAGACCAGAGCTTGAGTCTGAAAAAAAGGAAAGAGGAAAAAACAATAACTAACATTAAGCTATGGCAAAGGTAGAAGAGGAGGGTTTTTTCCTCATTAAATGTTTCCCTCTTGTGTACTGCAATACTCACATAAATATTCTCTGCAGTGCTCAAATTGGGCGGAAATCTGAGCCATGATGATCCCTGTGACTCAAGTGTGTTTAGTGGCTGGTATCTGTCAAGTGGGATAGCATCCAGGGGTGAAAGGGCTGTAAACACTGCTGTATTACTTTGCTTACATGTGATAGTGATGGTTGATGAGGCTGGGAAAGATTAAGCTGTTCCGTGAAAGGTGAGCAAGCCAGAGGAGGAGGCTAAAAAAGAGCATGTAAATCCCAGTTACGTAAAGCAAGAGAGTATATTTTGAGATTTGCATAGATGTCTGCAAGCCGCTTGTGTCCCTTAAGCATTCTGGTGGTGAAACTCAGGTTTGAGGAGCCAGAAGTTGACTGAAATTAGTTTGACAGGAAAAAATAAGCTTATTGCCATACTTGCAGATCAGTGTAAAAACATGACAAACAATGAGAAAAAAAAATAAAAGGATAATCTTCCAGCATAGGAAATCTGTCAACTGTCAAGCTGGAAAATATTTCCAGATGTATTGCAACTGTTCCACATTTTAAGTTATCCTATATATTGAGACAATGATACTAGATGATCGATCAATCTTTTGAATTCCCTCCATCTCAAAAACCAGGGAAAGTCAGTGATTTACTGAAACTCAACATATTTTAAGAATGAGCCCAAAACATGGCATGTGATTTCCTCTCGTGAAATTTCCTCTGGCTAATTTATTACATCATAAATTAAATCCTAGATGCACTCAGTACTAAAATAACAGACATCAAGGGCTTTCTTCACAGCAGACACCATGTGCCTGACAGACTAAAAACTCATTAAAAATCTCCAGCATACCTGTGTTCCTTAAACACGGACTTGAAAGACAGGATGGTGTCAGTTTGCTGAATTTAGATCATAGGGTAACTCTACATTCAGAACTACAGCTGCTAAAGATTAAATCCAGCTAATAATGAGGACTTTTCAGAAAACAGTCTGATGCATACATGCCTAGATGGAGAACTAGTGACATGTGATAAAAGATGGTCAGAGAGCAACAGCATAGTGGATGACTATTGTGGAAGCATTTGCAAGGGGGAAAAAAAATCCACTTTTAAGTCTATAAGAAATTTTATTGAATGCTGGTAAAGAGATTTTTTTGAGCAGGTGTAATGTAATGAGACAGATGGGAATCAGACAGGATTTAAGCTGCTGCATTTGGTATCAACTGAGTCTCAATATGGCAATATTTTGAAGGTGGGAAAATGAAACTTAAGATACAGCAAGCACCAGATTCTCAAAAGTAGATTGAAAACCATAGCATTCAAAGCGACTTTTTCACACCTAATACATGGAAATGGTGTTTTGACAGAATACTGAAAGTTATTGCCTGGGAGGGAACAAAGTTACTGCATGTGAAATGAGCTAAAAGCTGTTTGAAGCAGAGCAGTGATTTGCAACCAGGTCATGAGCAGGCAGGACAATCAACTAGAATGAAACAGCATCTTAGTAACTGGAATAGAATAATTCTCTGTATTCATAATTTTCAATCAGAAAACCCGGCTCACTTGGATAGGAGATTTCCTTGAGGCTCAGCATCAGAGATAGAAAAATAGAAGGCCGAGAGTTCACCCATCCACTTTCTTGCAGAGGCACGTGATTCAGTACAGGTTTTGGAATTCAGATTGATATGCGATGACAAGAGCCTCTATGATAGATGAGATAAAAGCTGACCTTAATATTGGCTCAGCTTCATGTCAGCTTTAGCTGAAGTTTCTGGATCCAGCCACTGAGTGAAACATGATATACAGAAATTCAGACTAAATGGTCTAACAGTGCCTTCTGCTTTAAGTGATGGGACAAATTAGTTAGCTCTAGTTTAGGCTTCTCCAGATTGGGCATTTAAGTCTCAACTATTCATTCTAGGCTTCTTTTACAATCCATGAATGGAAATTAATCTCATTCTAAGAGAGACATGTAAGAAGAGTAAGATGAATTACTCTCTGGAATGCTTATCTCTGCTGACTTTAAAAGAAGCCTAGGGAACTGGATGAGATTTACACATCTGTGCTTTGGATGTGTCAAGGCTGGGCAGATTAATCTCTCTTTTCATGTTTGGGTTTTTGTTTGGTTTTTGCTGGGTTTTTTTTCCTGAGTTTGTGTTTAAAAACATATGGAAGTGTTTCCATTTTTGCTACCGAATTCTTAATATACTTAGAGAAGTGAAAAATAAGTGAAAAGCCCATTCATGTTTCCTATTCTTTCTAGATACATTGGTTTACTTTCGGTATCTTTCTTTCTATCACTACAATATATATAAATTGCAATTATATAATTCCAATAGCTGAGAGAGGAGAGTACTATTATCACATATGAATATGCCAAAAACGAAAAGTGAAGAGCTCAATATAAGATATGCAAAAAAGATCAGAGTTTGAGAGAGAAACCTTCTTTGGCAGCTGTATCTTGATGAGTCTGGAATTCTTCATGGGAACATAGAATAATTTCTGGTTTACATGGTGTCAGCAATACCCAAATCAGAACCTTCATATTCAGGGAAATCTCCAGATACCTTCATACGGTTAAAAATTATTAATTTTTCTTCTTCTCTTTTTCTTGTTTTTTATTATTTTTAATATATGCTTGATATTGCTATAGGAACTCATGCAGAGTTATATTTAATTGAGATGTCTTTCATCCAGAAAACCACCAGCCTGAAATGCACATGTATTACATACTAACATGTATGTCTCTGCCTACTTTAGAAATTAAGTAATTCCAAGCAAGACGTATTTGCAATAGCATCTTTTTTGGTCCATTTCTTTTTTTCCAAATCTAATAATAAAACAGACTCACAAAGGAAAAGACTGCCCCAGCAACAGCTTGATTAACAAAATCTCTCTGCTCACTGCTGTTACTCATCTGTCAGTCAACAGGCTCCATTGCTCAAGGGATGATATACGAGTTTCAGTGTGTCTTGTCACATTCTGTATTCTTGCACAATTCTTGTATGAGCCATGCTGTTTGAAGAACTTTATGGAAGTATGTCTTGCTTTTTGATACAGATATGGCATATTTTAAAGCTCATTCGTTGCTTCTGGGACCATCAAAACAAAACCCCCTCCTTATTACAGGAGATGATTGTATTTGGATGTTGATGCACTTAACATTGATATAATTATCTAAAGATTATGTTACAGTAAGAGTAGTATTGACGTAAATATAGCTTCACTGCATGAATGTGTAACAGGGGACTACAGAATTACTGGATAAATAACCAAAACCAAGTTTCAAATGCAAGATCTCCGCATTCTTCCAGAGGTGCTGTGGGTAATGAATACAAAGGAGGAATCTGTTCATGGGTAGAAGAACGGGTACATACCACTTTTTAAGCCTAATATAGATTGTAAACAATTTTACCATGGTAACCAACTAAGGTAACATTAATTGTTCTAACAGATGGTAGATTACTAAGTCGTCAAAAACAGGCACACTAAATTAAAGTTAGCTTCATGACCAAAAGTGTTAAAAAGAAAATTCTTTTTAAGTAAGTATATCAAGTTGGTAAAACATAAAGTAAGAGAGCAGACACAAAAGGTGGAAGAAATGCCCCTTCAGCCACCAACAGCTGCCTCATCTTTTGAGGTCTCCCTGGAAGCTCGTACTGCTTTTCTACTATTTGTTAGCGCATAATTATTATTTTAAACCTTAGACCATAGTTTTAAGTTATGCAAACAGAACCTAGTCTGGAGACCAAATATCTGCATCTGTTCCTTAAACAAAGTCTTATCCTGAACTTACCTGAACTTACTTTTTTCTGCATCTGTAGATCTAATAAGGCAGAGCTGCAATCCTCTTATTTACTGATCCCTAAAAAGAGGCAAACTAACCTACTCCTGTGAGTTTCTTTTAAGAAAATGTTGAAGTTTCAGCCTGGAACAAGATCAACTTGCATAACTCCTTATTCATGCAGTCAAATCATTTATCATTAATGGACTTTGTTGAAATCATGATGCAAAAACAACTTCAAAAATGTAATAAAATTACTCATATGTAGAAAAAATTTCTGATATTTTTATACAACTTGAGATCACTTCTTTGTTTATCCAAAGAATTATCACTACATGCAAAAAATCAGATTATTACTGAATATGTTCTGAAATGTTACATAATAAGCCACATTTTTGATTAATTTTTGTTACAAAATGCGAAATACAACATATAAAATACCATCACAACACATCACAAGCTTCTCAGTTGTCTGAGTCTTTTTATCCTGTGTATTAATGACATAAGCTGAATAATACTTATCAACGCTTCAGTTTAAATAGTGCAAAGACTCAGTATTGCCGCATTCCATATATTAACTTTTTTACTACACAAATAAAAAACTGCTTTTGTGTGTTTACTACACAGCACTTGCAGTAGCTAAGAATCAGCACTTTAAATTTTGTGGTTTTATTTCAGATGGACTTTATACATGAGTACGTGCGGGTGGCTGTCAAACTTCATGGCATTTTATTGCAACCAAGCAAGAGGAGGAAAAGAGATTCTGAAATGTGAATTTGTCAACTTGTTAGAAATTACCACTATTGCTTTGATTTTTCAAAGTGTGTGTCTTGTTGAAAACGTAAAACCTTCAAGAAAATTTGAAAAAGAGACTGCTGTGTGCTTTTGACATTTGAGATCTCCACGGTCTAGTCTAAAGACACCACCCTATGCCTTATCGTTGTCTGTTTAAATATTTTATAAACGACTAACTTGCAGTGTCAAGGCCACTGGCTAACATCCATTTCGACACTGATGAAATTACCTGGAGTGATGCAGAGTTTCCCGAGGCACAATCTGTCACAAGTAATGAAATATGAAGGGACCCAAAAAAAATTTTTGGCTCTGCATAACAGAGGAAGAAAAAGGTAAAACAAAAAAAAGAAAGAAGAAAAAAAAGGAAAAAAACACTTTGAAAAGTATGAACGAAGACATATTTGCCTCCAAAGAAATCTTTAAATTCTGCAAAAGCAAGACAGATTCCCCAACAGTCTTGGTTTGGAACAGTATCCAAACAGAGTTTCAGCACTGCAGTCATAGTATAATATTCTAGAAAGGGAGCGCAACAGAAGATAAATGATTTGTGCTGAGTTAAAGAATGAAAAAAAATAACTTTCAAGACCACTTCTTCTTGCCAATACCCGAGTAAGTCCGTCTGGCTTTCTTAAATCTCTCTACCAAATCAGTCTTCCTTTATAATGTTGCTGAGTATGCCAACAGTTATTACACTTGCAAAAATGATTGATAACTGATTGTTCTAATTTTGTTACACGGGGGCTCATAACTGCATTACGAGTCTGATGGAAATTACACTGAACAGGCTTTCAGTAACTCCAAAGGACTTTGGATGAAGCTCTATGAACTAGCATCCTCAGGAGTCCTAAAGCCACAGACTCGGGAGTGCCTTAATTATTGAGGAACTGAAGGGACTTTCCCAGCTAGGAAAGTTGCATTCATATAAAGCAAGATACCGATATCAACTGTTAGAATTATACCAGCATAATCTCAATGGGATGGGCAACTCCATTCCAGCATAGGAATTTCTTTTATTCTAATGCAGTTTGAGGCAAGAATGCAATGTTAAATCTGCCCTTGTACTAGATCATCTAAGAAGGATGAGAAGGTGTGATACATGTCCAATTAGCTAAGCTTTCCTGGGACAAAAATGACAAAATTAGTGCTGTTGACCTTCAGTTCAACTGCTGAAAATTTTACCCAGCCATCACAGCTATACATAAGAATGCAGTGAACAAACTCAAACATGAAAGGTACTGTTTTATGCAGTCCTGCCTTTCCCCTAGCCATTTATCTATTGCATTTAAAGGATTATTATCATCTTCATAATTTCCAAGGCCTATATCAGGCCTTTAGCACCACTTTAATTGTTTACAGGGATCCAGTGCTGGAAGTATCCTAGTTATGCTTGCTAGTTACTGAGTGGGCATGTCACCATAACCTCCTAGAGCTCACCTTGCAGTTCCTCATTTGTTTTATTACTTTCGAGCATTACACTGGCTCCCTTGATTTCCAGCACCTTCACCACAGTAGATTTGTCATATTAAAGTATTAATGTTGGTCATTTTAGGTTTTAAATGTCTGATGGGTATTTTTAATATGTATTGCTCATAATTAAACTACTTTTCATGCTTTTAGTACTAATAGAATCATCCAGTCCCTTAAATCCTTTAAAACAATTGTGGCCAATGAGAAACATGATGGCAAGAGCAAAGCAGAGCAACTCTTCACCTGCTGATACAGTGTAATTCAGACGCATACTAAGTATAGTGTGAGACTGTTGAAAAATCGGTTACACTCTTTTTACTTATAAACCTTACGGGAAACAGATTTTATGCTATCACTTCAAGAAAACTAATCAGCGATATTCAGACGGACTAATGCCACAGGCTTAAAAGCACATTTTTGTCTATAGTTCAAGTTGCAAGTATTATTCCTAGGATAAAAAATTATTAATCAGGATAGAAAAATACAGTTAAATTAAATACTAAGTTACAAGCCATGTATTTTGGATACTACCAAGGCATCACTGTGTATTTTAAGAAAATTAAGTACTATCCACAAAGTACGATTTTTGGCTAGAGCTTTCAGGATCATTACTAGAGATATATCAGTACACCAGAATATATTTTTTTCTACTTATTTAAAAACTTTTAGTATTTCACAGAAAGAGTATATTTTTTTTTAAATGCAAATGATGTTTATTTCTACCAAAGGATAAAATATAAACAAATTTAGAACTTGAAAGAATAATTTCACACTGCATTTCTGTATATTCATTTTGAAAGAAACTTTGGTAAATTAATGATGACCAAGCTGTTATGTTGCAAAGAGGACTGTTTTCTATGCCTTCATTGTAAAGTGCTCTAAGTTAAGAATCTGTCATAAGGTCTTTCTTCAGCATTAGTAAGATGTTTGAAATTTTCTTAAACTTAATGCCCAGCTGAATGCCTATAAAACCTCTCCTAGAGTATAATGCACGTATAGCACCAACAACCACCCTCTCAAAACAAAGTGACACACAATTAAGTTCTGAAACACCAGGGCATTTGATTTGAAGAGAGTACTATCTTAATAACTGAAAGATGACCTCCACTCGGCACTCCTCTGGCAAAACAGGACTGTATCTTAGAACAGACCTGAATTATACATAAATTCTACTTATCCTTACGACACTACCGACCCCTGCCATGAAAAAGACTTTCTCACCTTGCTTAATTGAGTATTTTTAGTGTTACATATCATTCTACACTGAAATCTATTTGAAAAAGGGGGAAGGGTAGTTACCTTGTTGCTATCGTTAAAGAAAAGAAGATCACATATTGGAAGAAAATTTCCTGGCACACTGCTTTCCCCTAGCCTAGAAAGCATATTCTAACCTCATCTAACACTCTTAGAGGGAGAATTTCTCCTTAACAAACATCAGTGACATGAGACCATTACAGAGTAAAACTTTTCAGTTTATCTCCTAAGATACCATGGTTAATTACTTGGACAACCGAGCCATCAAAAGCTTAATGCCCTATAGCCCTTCGTGCCAGGCTATAATACATTTCAGTCACTTCACAGAATGTCCTTGTAGAAGCCATATAGTTGAAAGGAAAAGAACATCTCATCTTAAAAAGAAAAGCCAATTGGCAGAGGACAGAATCATCCAGTTGTTGGAGGAAACCATTTTTCACAGGACAGTCTCTCTATCACTCTTCTCTCTGTCTTGAGCCTCAAGTGAGGCCTATAAAATACCTTCAACATATGAACCCAGAAACGAAAACTCATTATTATACTGGACAGTTATGGACCGAATGAAGATATTGCACATTCCATTTTTTCCAGTGACACCCTGCCAACTACCCCTGAACATTTCATAGGCAATCACCACCTGCTGCTGTCAGCTCTGTGTAGAATAATGATCTTCCCACCTCTGCTTTATTAACATTCTCTTCTTTCACCAACTGCCAACTGCCCTTTTCTCTAAAACTGCTTTACTGATTAGCAGAATGAAACGAAACACAACTGTTTCTAACTGGTAGCTAATTTTTTACTTTTTCTCATCCACATCTAAACACTGTGTTTTAGTGCTCTGTTTCTTTCAGTGCAGTCAGTCAATCTAACGACAGCCACTACTTTTTTTTTCCTGATCAGTTAATTGTGATGATGGATGGACACACAGCCCCATAGAATCTTCCTGGATTAATTTCACAAAGTGATGTATAACTCTGCAGTTAGCTCTGTTCAGAGTAAAAAGTAAATTGGAGCTGAAGATATGACATAAAGTACCAGGCAGGAAGTACATAATTATCTTAATTTTCAGCATGTTGATGTACCAAAAATTGCCTCCTTTGCAAAATATATAGGCATCATACCTAACTATGTTTATATTGATTAGCCTTGACTCAGGTGCAAATACAGAAAAGTATTTGAAACAAAATGCTTCCATTTTATTTTTTTGATTGAGGGCTTCAATTTGACAAACAAACAAACAAAAAAACCCAACCTGAAATCACTGGGAGTCATGGACACTTAGCAACTCTGAGAATCAAGTCTTTCTGTATTTATTACAGTTGATAGTCATCTTCAGAGCCATTTAACTATGCTTGGAAAGTGACAGACAAGAACAAATAAAATGCCTGAATACATATCATCAAAAAAATGAAAAAAAGTTTTAGCACCAGCTGTCTCCAAAGTCAGATGCAAAGTAATAACTTCCACTTTGCAGCACCTATATTCAATTTCTAAGATACATCTTAGACATTTCATTTTAACAAACTCTAACAAGATCAGTTCACAGCCATCTGTGTCTCCCTACCTTGCAAGCAATTCAGGCTATGTCACTTTAAAAATTGCCAAACAAATCAAAGCAAAAAAAAAAATTGCAAAAGATTAAAGATGACATTTTGAAGTTCATTAGAGCTTGCAACATATATGCCCATAATAATATGTATTATAATTTTAATATGCCTTATAATTCTAAGTAAGTCCTGAGCACTCAAGCATAGGTGAGTTATGAAAGAATCCAGAGCTTGAAGAAGACCACCAGCCCCTCTTCAGCAGCAGCTCTATCGTGTTACCACAGAGTTAAACCTGGAAGGGGTCACAAGTTTTTGACATCTCACGGTGCTCAAATACTCTTATCTTTAGTCATTCCCTACTACGAAAGAGATCAAGAAGGTTAAGTACAAATTCATGAGAATCCATGTGGCAGAAAGCTAGCAGACAGAGGAATCCGTCTTTTCATGGCAATATAGAAGTCTCCAAACAACAAGACTACAGCCATAGATAACTGGGTTATAGGTTGCTCCTAAGCAGTGTAGGTAAAGAAAAAGCAGAAAATATATATACCACAAAGTCACTTACTCATGGTTTCCTACACTCCCGCTTAAGAATAAAGGATCTCGAAGAATGTGTATTGAAGCATAATTATTTAACTAAAAAAAAATCAATAAGGATAAACCTCTGAATCTCACCAGTTATAGTCTCCCTGATTTGTATAAATAAAAGTGTTCTTAGATCCAAGTCCTTCACACATGGTATCAAATCACATCGTCCAGAACAGCAGCAGTTTGGAAATACAATAATGTGTGGCATTAGGAACAGAATTTCTGATGCAGAAATTGGGATCAATGGAGCGAGAGCACATTAATTCAGTATTAAATGGAGCCAATTCAGAGAAATGGAAACAAAACAAACCAAAGAACCCAGAAAATTGTCAGATCAGAGCCAAGCACTGTGGATTTATTTCAGTTCCTCTGTATTCAAATAAAACATTTCCTTTTTCCTCATTTGTAGAACCAAAACTTCATTATTAGTAAAGAATATCAATTGTGCTGTAATTATAAAAATGATACTTCTGTCTAAAGATGGAAGTAGAGTTTGTAAACCGGGCAATTTTTGGTTCACTTATGGTTGATTATGAATGTCAGTCAGTCAGAGCCTAAAATCACCTACATCTAAGCAGCTACATGTAAGTGCTTCCTGGAGGAAGCTACAGTTAGGAGCCAAGCTTTTGCACTAAAATAAATGCTGAGTGCCAGAAACCTGAGGATAGACTGCAAAGATAACAAGTTCAAATCATTACTGCAGAGTCAGTCCCTAAGAACATAGCAGACTCAAAGAAACAGAACCTAGAGGGACAAGGGATTATGGAATACACTTAGTAAATCAATCAAAGCCAACAAATATGGCAAAGCCAAGAGACTCTTCAGAACCTAAGGCACTTAGTGCCAGGTTAATTGCAGTGAAATAGGGAGCAATTTGAAATGATGAATAATGGACAGGTTATAAAAGCATTCCAGTAGCTTTATGCTGGAATGTAATGAAACCATAGACTCTTCCAAGAAGCAGTGAGAGATAGGACAGGACTGTTTGGCTGTTACCGGGGCTATAGACTGTGATAAAGAACTTCACAAAGCAAAAAACGTAAAGAGTGTTCTGAGGTTGGAATTCATGCTGTGAGAGACTTGGTGTCTTGGTAGCAAGTTTTTGCAAAGTAAAAGATGTAGAGATCTGAATCATAACAGAGCAATGTCCTTATACTCTACTTCTACGCATATCAACATCTGATTTTTTTCTCATTTCACAAAGGCTCTATCTACACTTCAACCCTATCGCCAAAAAAACCTCTTTGCCAGTTTGTTTACCCTCTCTGACCAAGCTATTCTCGGTTAGTTGACAACATACCACTGATAATGCTACTATAAAGGCCACTCTGTATCACAAAAAATATGAAAAATCAGCATGTGCACTAAAAAAAGGTATAAATGGGTGTCAAATCTTAGTACAAACACAAATTTTACTTTCTCTAGAAAACTTACTAGTATTAGCACTCTTTATTTTCAATACCTGCCAAGAAATTTACAGTTCACTTCTCATATATTCCCAGAGGAGTTTCAAGCCTGTCCTTAAGTACTTTGATGGAGAATGTTACGACAAATATAGCCAAGAATGAAGCTGGCAGCATTAGACACCTCAGTTGATGGGAAAACAATTACCTGTCCTTCCACTCCTCACCTCGAGGTGAGAAATACCCTCTTTAGGTGTTCTAGAATATCACTCAACTTTTAAAGTAGTAACATTTCTGTGATTAATTGTCATCTCTTTCCTTGTGGGTCCTTAGTGTTTCCGAGATCACACAAAATCTTGGGTTGTTCACATGGTAAACAACTGCGTGTATTGCACATATATTAAATAGTATGCCTGGTTTTGTTTTGAAAATCTTAGTAAATCTTACTTAAGGGATACCTGATCTATCTAATATATTGGAAGGATAAAACTTCAAAAAAATTTATTATTACTTTTAATGTACAGTTATGTAAGACTGATTTTATTTTCTTTTCTTTTCTGTTTCCAAATGCTCTGAGGTCTTTACAAACTTACTTACACTTACAAACTACTTGCCCTTATACTTAAATTCAGGGTCACTTTCAGATTCCAAAGCTCTTTAAGTGTTATCACTCCATTGACACATATATTAAAGATTTTCAACATTTGCCTAACCTAAAGTGCCTAGGGCCCTTCAACATGCCCTGTTTTATCTGAGGTATTGGCATGATCCTGGTTGAAGTGGTACAAGAGATTCATGCTCTTCTGGGCTTGCAGCTAGAGGACAAGCAGAATACCACAGGCATCTCAAATGGCACAAACAACTACATTAGGACAAAAAAACCCCAGACATGAAGGATGAGATTCAACTCTTAGGTAATGACACCTACATATACATGCCCCAGCTCCTACTATGACAAGCAGGGATGGAAATTTTTATTAATTTACCTGAACATAAGTATCTAGCACTGTTTGAAATTCTCTAGGGTATCCTGCCTGCCCTTCAGCTGCTACTCCAGAAATATTTGCCTCATATTTGCCAGCCCGGAAAAAAGTCCCAGAAAGGCTGCAGTGGCACAAGTAGCACTAAGCACCTATGTGCAGGAATCAGGTGTCCTTGGCCAACTCAGTCAGGGTCTTGAAAGCTAATCCCTGATCTCAGTTCAATTACCTAAGCAGTGTCTACTTCCTTCTGAGATGTCAAGCATGGACCTCTAATTGAGACCAATAAATAGGCTGTTACACTCCATTGTCTGTATTTACTAGACCTCCATTGACTATAATAGGAATTTAGACATGGCTCACTTATCAGCACTTGTATAGTACACAACCAAATTTAAACATTCCAGTTTGAATCTCATTCCCATCCAAAGAATACTGTTCCCTAAACATAAGTTTCTAGTGACCTCGTAGGTACAGTACCATGCACCTTGAATGACGTTAAGCACCTATCTTTAAGCAACTATGATATATATCCTTCTCTAAGAGTATAATATAACTTTGGCGTCAATTCAGGTGCCCAAACAAAGATGTTTAGTATTATTTGGGATGTTCTAAGATACTCAAGACATGAGGCATTGCGTACATCAAGGCCTGCTCTTTTCTGAAGTGACAGCTGGAGGTAAAAAACAGTATCCCAAGGCATTTCAGATAGCACTGGATGACTAGGTATTTTGATTAAACCGTCTACAATTTCTTTTTCATCATGATCACAGATCTTTTAGTTTAGAAACCCCACCAAAATCATGCATGGCTGAGAAGCCAAATCTTCCAAAACAAAGAGAGACAGTCCATAGAGAAGACCAGTGAGGAAATATATATTTTCTCTATCTTGTACTTTCAAACAAAACTGCTTTAACAATATAAGCTTAGTTTATTAAAATACAAAAAAACCCAGAGCCTCAAAATTTGCTGTTTATTATAAATTAATTGATCTACAAACATTGGTTATCCGTTCTGAATAAAATGTTAGAACCTCAGTGTAAAAGTCTACTGAGATTAAATCTATAGCTGGATGAGCTCTCCAACTATCACCCTATCCATTTCCTACCTTGTACCACTTCACACAGACATACTTTGTTCAGATGCTCTAAAATTGATTCTTTTGGAAAACATGAGTTAATTAATTTTCTTGCATGCTCTAGCTGAGCTGCAGTGATACGCCTAGTAGTCAAGGAACCTATTCAAAGTTCTGTGAAAAAAATTATGCATACTACTTTTTAACTGCCTCAAAGAATTAAAGCAAGACAGCACTAATAATACTGAAGAATTTTGCTAGTAATAAAAGTTAATCTAAAAAAAACAAACAAAAAACAAACACCACCATCCCCCCCCTCCCCCCCAACCCACCATCTAAAACCAAACTGCAGTAAAGTTTTTGATACACTCGCTTCGCATCAACATAACCTTTTACTGATAGAACAGTTTCTCCCTTGGCCATGCATTTTACTGGCTCCCAACATTATAACCTTCTAAGAAGTTAAAGGGTCTGCATAATGGGCACTTTTGATTTCTTATCCCACTTCACCCCATTTTGAAGACAAATCACCCAACCAAGAGTGTAAAATGTGGCAGAAGCACTAGTTCCTTCCATTCCCAGAGGCTTCAAGAACTCTCTCAATTTCATGCTTCCTTGCACAACTTTATTTACACTAAAACCATTCTGCTATGCGCTTCAGAGCAAATACTTGGTCTCGATCTCCCAGCAAATCTTGGCTATATTATCTGAATACTCTGTGAAGCCTTGAGTCTTTACTATAGACTGTTGCTGACATATCAGGTGAAATACAAGTGAACTGCATAATGGAAGTTAATGTCCCATCAAAATGGGGTCAACAGGATACAATCAAACATGTGTACATCATCTACTCATACCACGCAAGCTTTTCTTCAAAATAGTATTTAAATTTGAAGCGGATGCCGTAACACAGGTATTTGGTATACACTGGTGGGGTGTGGTAATTATCCTATGAAATTTGAGTTGGTGTCTTGGAGAGATTCTTTCAACTACTGTTCAGATTAATAATAATTTCATTTTACAATCTGTAATACATGAGTTTTGCACTGTCAAGGGTTAGAACTGGGCCAACCACTAGGTGAATGACAGATGTTCTTTATTACCCACCCCCAAGCTCCCTCCCTAAAGAGGGAAAAAAGAAAAAGAGCAAGGGAGAGAGACTTATGGATTGGAAAAGAAAACTAAAACTACTTTAATGAGAATAATAAAAAACTGAATTATACAGAAATATATACAATACCAATACCAAACACACATCCACAATCCCCATTGCCCGCCCCCACCCACACCCCCACACCCTGATGGCAAACTTGTCACCATCACTGCTGACGCTGTGGACAGACACTGGGGAAGGCCCAGATTGGGCTCAGCAGCAGACGGGATCTAGATGCAGGAGCTGGATTCCAAAATTGGGTCCAGGAACGCATGGACTGGGATTGAAGGCAGAATGAAGAGAGTCCTTCTCGGACACTGGCCATTGAAGAAGCGGGCAAGAGAGACCAAAATCCTCATGATCCCTCAGCTTTATACCGAATATGACGTCTATGGGCTGGAACACCTTGTTGGTCAGATCAGGGTCACCTGTCCTGTCCGCTCCTCCCTGCAGGTGCAGCCTCTCACTCACTGCACCCCCACCGTGGCACACAGGATTTAGCAGTGACCTTAGGCTGCACAGGAGCAAGTATCAGCAAGAGCCTTTCTGCACCCCAGCCCCTGGCAGTGACTGTAAACATCAAGAGTTATCACTGCTAGGAGCAGACACTGTCTGCAAAAATATGCTGGTAACTTTAAAAAGTGCCGTCACTTAGGAGAGACTGAGCTGCAAAGTAAAATCACTGGACAGAACAAGTTCTGTTCTAACTTATACCAGGACACTCAGCAACAATTCGATGATAAATGAGGCTACAAATATAAACCCAAATACTACTGAGGTTGCACTTGACAAGCTTAATTACAGAGGCTTTTTTGAAAATTACTTTTATACCTTTTGATTGTCTCTGCAAATTATCATCACAAACTCAAGCATTTAGCATAGTGTCTCCATAAAAAACCTTCATGCATGCATGTGAAGAAATAGATTTTCTTCTTGAAAGACACTCTCTTTAACACTCAGTGCTTTAAAAAGTTCAGTAAACACTGCTGAATACCTATCTTTTATGCAGAACATAAAGCCTCTCTTCAAAGCTCTTATTTAAATATGTTAACTACTTAGACACTTTTCTAATGCAAATTGGCAGGAAAGATGCACTGAAAAGCATTTTTGCTGCATGCCATTCAAAGTTAAATGTACCTGTTTTGTACTTCTATAGAAGTACATCTATTTCTTACTTGCCTAGAACTTTTCTCACAAGAATCTAAATTATAAGATGGGAGAGAATACTTGTACTTCACAGTGTGAGGGAAGGAACCTGGTTCAGTTTGACTTTGCTTATTTTGACCCAGTAACAGCTATTTCATTCAGAAAAAATCTCAGAAAGCAGAAATCTATAGAAAGCAAGAGTTCAATTGTATTATGAAATAGAATTAAGCAATTTTCACTACTATCCAAACTGCATTTCCCTAAGTTCCTTGTCTAGACTGAAAATGCTGATGAAATTCAAACTGGATCTCCTGAGTACTGAAGGATCCTGAGAACTCCCATCTACATAGAGATATTCTTGGAATTCTGGATCTCTTACAAAAATTTTTTTTCTTACTTTCACAATCACAGGATGTATTTGTAAATGAGTGGTAAAAAATTGTACTTGTGGAGATAATAATATTTTACATTTAAAGTTATCTCATAAAATACCTTCCAGTTCTTAGCACAATTTATTCAGGTGCCTACATTTGGCAAAAATTTCTTACAAAGCCTTTTGTAAACTCTTCAGAAATTTTGCTGCTTTTCCTCAAATTACATAAGAGGCTGCTTCAGCAATGTCACACAGTATTATTTCACATAGAGTTGTTGCTGTATGAGAAAATAAATCACACATTTATTTTACATTATTTACAGCAATATTCTCACAGCAACTTCACTAAGTAAAGTGAACTTACTTTCATACTTCCTGTTCTGTGAATGCAGGAGTGCTTTTTTTTTTTGTGGGAAGGAGGGGTTCCCCTTTATACAGCTATTTTTTTTTGTTCTTTACTATTTTGATATGCAACTTGTGAACTGTATCCTGCCCAGATGAAGAAGCAATAGCAGAGACATCACTAGTTAAAATCAACACATGCTCTGGAGATTGATAGTAAATACTGACTTACCTATGACACTCTATTCTTCAATTCGTAGTTGCACTACCAACTTCAAAGCACCATGAACTTGATAGTATCTCATGTTTTTTTCACAAGATCAGAGAATGGCTGAGATTGGAAGGGATGTCTGGAAGTCAATTAGTCCAACCCCCCTACTCAAGAAGGGCCACCTACAGTAGGTTATCCAGAACTGTGTTCAGACAGCTTTTGAATATCTCCAAGGAAGGAGACTCCACAACCTCTCTGGACAACATGTGCCAGTGCTCACAACCAAAAAGTGTTTCCTGATGTTCAGAGGGACGTCCCATGCTTCATTTTGTGCCCACTGCCTCTTGTTCTGTCCCTGAGAAAAGTCTGTCCATCTTCTTTTCACCCTCCCCTCAGATATGTGTGCATGTTGATAAAAGCTTACCCCACTCCGCTCTCCCCAGCCTTCTCAGCTCCAGGCCAAACAGTCCCATCTCTTTTAGCGATCCCCATATATCCAGTGCTCCAGCCCCTTAATCATCTTAACGACTTTTCAATGGACTTGCTCCCATATGCCCATGTCTTACACCTTCAGGTGTTTTTCTGCCAAGCTGCTTTCAAGTCAGTTGGCCCCCAGCCTATACTTGTGCCTGGTGTTGTTCCTCCCCAGGCACAGGGCTTTGCACTTTCATTTGTTGAACTACATGAGGCTCCTGTTTTTCTTTATTCTTCTTAAAATAAATTAAATGAGGATAACACTCTGGAGAAATACAACCAAAAGGTCAAAACTATCAGAAAGCTTAAACTTCTTGGAGATTAAAGTACTATGGTCCTTTGAAAGAGCTTAAGGGATTTTACTTCGTAAACTTTGTATATTTGTGAAATGTCTTTTTTCAAAATTAAATCCACACTTTCCTCCTACTCTTACCCCAAAGTGAGACTGTTTAAATGTGAGCCTAAATAACGAAAAACTTGCATTAAGTTATGGAAAAATAACCAAAATCCCATATCTGAACTGGTGAAAATCTTTGCCTTTTTTATTTAGCCTTAAACTGATTTTTTTTTTAAAGAAAAAACTCTTTTCTCTGCAAGCCCATGTGATATTTTTAAAGATCACTCCATACATTTTCATTGTTCCCCTTATCTCAAAATTTTCAATTGTCTTATTTAGTTTCTGTATGATGCCATGTGATCATTATATTATTATGTCATATAGTGTCACATGACAGCAAGAAACAAAGACATATTCACCATGTAAAAAACCTACATTCAATTATATGAAGGAGAAAGAAGCTATACTACAAATCTTCAGTATTTATGTAAGATTAGTGGTGGGCAAATTCGTCATATTCTTCCAAATATTCCTTAAAACAATCTCACTCCAGGTTCTGACTTCACTACCTTGATCTACAGAGCACTCTGTATCTCTGAAAGCATTTTTTCCAACATCTGATCTTAGTTCTCTCTTGAGCATCTGCTAATTTGACATTTGCTCATGTAATTTTTTCTTATTTCTTCCCTCCGTCTGTTCTGACACCAAAAATACAAAAATAAGATAAATTCATCTTCAGAGGAGTCAAAGCTGGACAACAGCCTGTTAACTTGTTTACCTGAAAGCCAGGCATTAGTTTACAACTACAACTTAAGTTTCTTCATTTTGCAAAGTGATTGTGCTGTTTATTCCACTTGATGAGGCATTGTCATTCCTGCCTGGACCTTGTTTTGTTTTATCTCTAATGACAATGGTCTAACAACCAGGTTGCTATAACTGAATTTTAGCTCTGTGAAATTCCATGGTGGCACAGCAGTAGTTATAGTGATTTTGATTTATGCATACAAACACACACATATGTAATTAAAGTACAGTAACAGCAAGAATTGATTCTGTATTGAATGAACATTATCCATGGCTTTAACATAAAAATGGCACAGAATGAAGTATCTCTGGCTCTAGAATAAAAATGTGTAAAGCACCGCAAGCATAGGATGGTAGCAATGGGATGCAGTTGCTGGGTTTAGTTCAAGGGCAATGGAGCAAAGATCAAGCATACCTATGCAGAACCTCACATACAGCTTTTCTTTGAGAACCAGTGAAGGAAGAACAAGCAAGTGGACTCGACAGAAGAAATAGGAAAATCTGCAAGCAAATTCTCCTAAGCAAACACAGGAGCAAGGAGGAAGCACAGCATCTGCTACAACAGAGCTGGGATGCTGACCACTTCTACCACCTCATTTTGAGGAAGATGAGTGCTGATGGCTGTAAGAACCAGAGGAGCAGAGGAAGGGGGAACATAACCCCAGGGAAAAAAGGCACAGTTACATATGTACACATGCTAGGAGTGTGAGCGTAACATTTTAAATTGTATTACTATTGGGACATTTTTCTTTGATTGTCTCCTTTTCTGTAATTAGACCTGGACTAGCAATAATTATTTGGTTAGACTGTTAAGATTTGAACCATGCTCAATATATTGTTGGCTCTATATAAAAGGTGTGTTCCTTTTATACCATAACAAAACTTTGCATGTAACACACATGAAGCCCTGAGCTGCCACTCTGCAAAAGGCTGTTAGTTCACTTTTAAAGAACAATGTTGATCACAGAAGCTTTGGGGTAGGCAGTGTATCCTCCACAACTTATTCTCTTGCTTTAAACTTCTTTCTATGATTTTCTGCACTAACTTATTCTGGTGCTCATCTGTCATTCTATTTAAACTTTTGGAAATATTTTACATTGAATGACAACATTAATTTTAAATTTTTTTTTCATCCCCAGTGAAACCGTATTTTCTTTACAGTGTCTTATTGCTCAAATATCTGGAAAATTGACTTTGGGATTCAGTACCTGAGATATTTGAAACATTGACCCATCAAGTCAGCAAAATAGTTCAGCATGCACTTACTTGACATCCCTGCCTAAAAGTGGCAAAATATAAGCATTGGGTTCAGCTTTCTTTTGTGTAAGCATTCACCTAAAACAACACATTTCATGAATTCCAGGTAATGTAACTGAGTTGACTCAGAAAGAAAAAATCAAATAAAGTGGGACTTTTTTTAAAGTTTAGATTATTATATGTTTTGTCATTTCTCTAAAAAGCAATTTGAAACACTTTTACATGACAAAATCCTCCATAAAACGTTCAATTTTAATTGAAATTTTCATTCTAAAGCTATCAATTCTCAGATTAATAAAAAATACTGTGTATTCAACAGATACATCTTCCCCTCACCTATTCTGATTTGCCTAATCAACTTTCACATAAAAGAAAAACTATGAACTAGAATAGGATAGGGCAGGACCAGCATTATATCTTTCACCTTTAAGGAATGTATGCAAGCAATACTTTACTTACACTTTTCTATATCCTACTGATTTCCATGGGGTGGAAGTGCATGCTTAAGAAACAGAGATGCATTTTGTTCTAGATCTTTTTATCCCTATGCAAACCAAAACATCTTTAAGCATCACCAACTCTGAAAGTTCTCTGGATGTCTATATAAAATATGCTACATCTATCAATTAAAAAAAATAGAAAAAGAAAGGAAGGTAAAACTATCATTTCCATTGTTACGGCAAAATTAAAAATAATTTCCACTATGGTAAAATATGAAATTATTTCAGGTAGTGTGGTATTCTTCCTGGCCTCTGGCTACCTCCCCAGAAGAATGCAAGTCTTCTGGAGACTTTGTGTTCAGTTCTCTAACCCTTAGCCCAGATAGTCTGCTTCCTGTGAGCCAAGCCTGGTTTAGCCCTGTCTGATAGAGAAAACTGTGAGAAAGGGCATTACCTACATCCTGCAATACAAGAAAAGCAAAAACAGAGACAGCTGAGCAATTGCATAGCAATTTGTTAGCAAATCAAGGTTCAAGAAGAACATTGACATAGGAAGGTATAAAACCCAAAGGAAAAAAGCAGAAGTGGAAACCCAGCAATGTTGAGCCTGTTCCTCACCTGACTGCTGAGTTGTTGCCCAGCTGAGATGTTTTGGGTACCTTATTGTGGGATCATATTAATGCTTAGTCTAGTAGTTCATTAGTCCCAGTCATCTGCTGTGCATTTTACCCAGAAAATAATTGCTTTGCACTCAGAGGTTGTGAATATCATTCTTCACTGAGTCTCCCTGTGCACAACAGAATTTGCCCATACAAGAAATGATGCCTGGACATAGAGTCTAGAGCACCGTGAGATGCCTCAGTATATTATTTCTGTCTTCCAGCTACCATGCCAGAGTGTCATGGATCTTCAGTGCATTTGGGGTTTATTTGCCAGTCCTATGATTATGTGGCAGATAATCTAGGAAATTTCATATGGCCCATCCTAGCTGTAGTTTACCTGCATAACGTGGAGGGCAAGACAACTATTTGATGTTCCTACCCTGAAATTCCCTTTCAAAGATCCTACTTTCCTTACCAACAATGTTGAATTTTAGGAAACATCAAATTCTGTGTGAAATTCTCAGATTAGGTCACCAAATGCATTTCTCGGTGCCCTCACCAGGCATTAGCTTCACACAGGAAAAATATAAATGTAGGTGCCTCCACAGCAAATGTCTAATATAGTGTCTAATTGAAAACATCCCACCATATCTGAGACATCTCCTGGCAATGGGAAAGCCTCCTGTTATGTTGACTGAAGATCAGGAAGGATCTCAGCGTAATTCCTGAAAACCAGTTGCTGAAAACTAATGCCACTGAAATATACGTATCCTGTATGATAGAGGACATCTCACACAGAATTTGACACAAGCAGATAGATAACTAATGTTTGTATGTGTGCTTAGATAACTATGTTCAGGGAAATGAATCAGAGGATCCGAAGAGCTACTCAGTTTATCCCATTGGATACCTGAAGAAATGCCAGCTTTCACTGATGATTTTGGCTAGATTGCAAACATTCAGTTCAAGTTCTTTATCACAGGCATCTAGTGTCATTTGAAATGCATTACTATAATCTCCCTGGCCTCAAACTGTCACACCAGAAGAATGTGGGTCTCCAAAATGCTCTGTGTCATATCTTTCCATTGCAATTAACGGACAAATTCCTGATTGCAACAAGCCGGTATCAGAGTTCTTATGAAAAAGACCATCACAAACCAAAGCAGACTCATCAATATCCCTAACAAGTCTTATGTCATATGTGCTGCTCTGGTAGATACATTTTGGGTATTTTGGGTTTTCTCCAGTGAAAATAGTCACAGATGCTTACATAACTGATTTGTGCCTTCTTGGATTTTAATGGAAGTTCAGACGGCTAAAGCACTACTGGTTGTGTACTTGAATAAGCTGGGTTTTAACAACTAACACAATTTTCTCAAATGACATGATAAAAGGTGTTTTCTAGCCCCATCAAAACCCAGCCTACCATATATATTTGCAGGCCCAGTTGACTAGTAAACTAATATTGCACATTCCTAGATATATTCCAGAATAACTTTGGCACCACTTCTCTGCAAATTAGTGTCTAAAACAAGACTAGCTCACACGTTGACTCATGGAAAAGAAAACTTCTGAGAGTAAGAGGGAGTGTAATATGTTCCATCTTTTAGCTTACTATCACAACATCAGCAACTGAAAAAAAGAGATTCCCTCACATTCAAAAGAGAACCAAGACTTGTAAGTCATGGTTATGAACTGAACTATTTTGTTTTACATGAATTATTCTGCTCTTTCTCTCCTACTTCCCACAGTCTTGTACATATTTCTACTGGTTATTTCTGCAGTAGAAACTACCTACCCAAAATTAATCTTGATGACATCATGTGGTGCTAGTTAGTCAGAACGTTTAAGGAGGATAAAGCACTTTAGCCTTAAGGACTCTTAAAATGAGAATCATTTATTCTCTGTTGTCTTCCATGAAATGGATTCTTGCTGTTACTAATGTAAAAACCTGCTGCTAAATGTTTTGACTGTACGTATTAGCCAGCTGGTGGTTCAGTTCTTACTATTGAGTTGCCCAGAACTGAAATAATTAATATACCTAAGAAGAGTATATTGTATTGTACATTTTGGATTTGTGACTGTAATCTGTAATCACCAAGGAGTTCATTTGGATTAGCAGCAATACCGGAGTTTTTAATTTATAACGAGAGAACAGGAGCTCGCTAAGTAGAGCTTATGAAGCTTGGAGTTTTTCAAGAACAACTTGCAGAACTTTTGGTAATACAGATGCTGTTAGCAGCTTACAATTGGCTAAAATACTAATCTGTATTATCCTAATAACCTGAAAGCAAAACCTATGGATTTGAAATGTCCCTTTCTAAGCATCCTTAATACTGTCTCTTCATATCTGTATAGCAAGTAATAAATCAAAGCTCACTGCAGCCTGTGCAAAGGCTCCTGTTGACTGCAAAAATATTGGACTTGCATTTTCAAAAAAAAGACTACTTAGGCCCAAAGATATCAATTAATGCCAATTTATATGATCTTTCTCTGCATATTTGTTATTTCTGTTAATTTCTTCTCACTCCTTGTGATACAATAGGCTTTTAAGAAATGTAATATGTCAAGATTACCTGATACTTGAAAACTGGAGTCAGGCAGATATTGCTATTCAAATAAATTCATTCATTATGGGATCCAAACACTGGTTTAATTTTTCAAAAGGAAGAAATAAAAGGAAAAAAAAATTAAGGAACCATTTGATATTGCAGTTCTCCAAAAGATTGCCAGTAAGAAGATGAATATTTTATCGTACTATATTCATCATGTCAGGCATTGTGTTTGTCTAAATTTACGGGGTTTTATTTTGTAAAACTTCCCTCATGGTCCAATGAGACATTTTTAAATCTTTCTTGCATAAGATTCCTTAAGATTTCTTGCATAAGGATTCCCTAAGGAATGAACTTTCTTAGATACCTAATGGAGCCAGATGCTGATCCTCCTACCCTCGCAGAATATTGAAGAACGGGAGGATACTCTCAGATTCTAGGGCTCTCAAAGCCATCTACTGATGTGCCTCTATTTCCAGGAACAGGGGGTCGACCTGGAAATTTATTGATTTTACTTTAAAAGGATTTGCATTTGTCAGGTTTGGTGTATGATAGATTCCAGTACTGCAGATAGATGAAGAGTTAAAGAGAGTGGACCATCACATGTCACCGCAAAATAGAGAAAGTGAGAAAGCTGTAATGGCATCAACACTAATCCCTCTGAAAGCCAGCTGTTTTTTATTGTTGTTATTTTACCACAGTGATGAATTTTATAACTGAGTATTGCTCCAGTTTGTGTTTTAATGACAATTTTTTTTAAATTCAGCGCTAGTCTGTTAATGTACAATTATTCACAGATGTTTAATTACTGTTTAAAGATGTAAAACATCACATTTTAGTAACTTGATTTTCAGTAGTGACCAAAAAAAATATTTTTTTGAGTTGCTAAAGCCAGGAAAAGGTATTAGTAATACTCAGCAGTCTCTTTCAGCCCAGGTGCATCATTAGCTTAATAGGGTTACTAAATACCACCCTGATTTAAGAATGGCAAATAGAAACTGCCAGGTATGACTGTGAAAATCACACTGAATGCATCCCATAACTAAAAATAGAATCATAGAATCATTCAGATTGGAAAAAACTCTTGAGATTGTCAAGACCAACTGTAAACCTAGTCATGCCAAGTCACCACTAAACCATGTCCCTCAGCGCCTGTCCCGGGTTCAACATGGTGGAACCAGATGCTCTTCTGTCGTTTGGCTTTCTTCTTCCCGGAGACCTGTGGTTCTTCCAAGCTTCCGGGAAGGAGAACACACCTCTTTGAATGAAGTCATAAAAGGGGACGTGTTGGGAGATCCGATGCCATTTTGCCAGCTTGCTTTCCCCGCTCTGCTCTATCTGCCCTCCTCTCTATCTTGTCCGTGCTGCGGCTTTCTCAGATATGCCGTGCAGGGCTCCTGAATCTCACGCCCTCGGACTGG
>NW_010391924.1:0-550 GCF_000710305.1 Buceros rhinoceros silvestris | reverse complement strand
TGGCACAGCATGTGGTGAGCCAGCGCAAGGCGCGCCGTGGGCTGTGTTGGATATGCGCTGCAAGTTTGACCCAGCTTTCTGGATTAGGTGTGTTGGACCCAGTTTCTGTATCCCTAAAGAGTAATTAAACCCTGGGGTTTTCTTTTGTTCTGATAGGCCAACAATTGTTACTTCCAGCTTTTCACTCCAGGTTAAACTAGCCAATTTGTGCAATGACGTTAACAAAGCAAATTATCTCTTGTAAAACATTTTGGGTTTGGAATCATAGAATCATTTTGGTTGGAAAGGACTTTTAAATTATCAAGTTCAACTGTTAATCCAGCATTGCCAAGTCACCAATAAGTCATGTCCCTCAGCACCACATCTGCTGATCTCTCAAACACCTCCAGGGATAGGGACTCCACCACTTATATTGGCAGCATATTCCAATGCTTCATGACCCTTTCCGTAAGGAAATTTTTCCTAATGTCTAACCTAGATCTCCCCTGGCGCAGCTTGAGACCATTTTGTAGCACCGTGTCACTTCTTACATGGGAGAAGAGACCAACCC
>NW_010391923.1:65635-73549 GCF_000710305.1 Buceros rhinoceros silvestris | reverse complement strand
CTGCCGGAGCGCGCCGCGGGATCCCGGCTCCGCGGACCCCGTCCCGGGCAAGGAAGCGCCGCCCGAGCTCGGGCTGAAGCCTGGGGATGCGAAGAGCAGCAGCTGGCGCACAGGCAGGAGCCGAGGTGTCCTGGGTGCAGCTGGTGGCTGTGTTTTGGGCTGAAAGGGGTTAGTTGTGTTCTCATGGTCTGGAACGGGCAGTCTTAAACGTTCCCTCCTGAGGTGCTTCCGAGCTGCTCCAGTGAAATCTGCAGGTCCTCATCCTTTGTGCTCTAGCAAGGAGGAATTGAAAGTGCTGGCAAGAGCTTGGCTTCCAAGTATTGATCGGATCTCTGTGTAAAATAGATGCCTAACAGTGATCCCTAATTAGTCCCCTAAGAACCACTCACATCTTAGTCTCTTGCCTTACAGGTTGCATCCTACGATCATTCAGTTGTTGAAGTAGCCTTCCAACAGGAAAGTTGAGAAATACCATGAAAACATTTTGATATAAAATACTTCCTTTCCAGGACGTTTTTTTGAATACATAAAACTTGATCTGTCAGCTTAACTAGAGTGTGTGCGTTGCCTGCGCAAGTTCTCTCCCCTTGCTGGATAGCTTTACCCTTGGGCACAGGGTGAGGAGCAGAGCTGAGCCCAGCCCCTGCTCCTGCCCTGGGTGAGGGACCACCAGGATTCAGGAGCCGTCTCTGCCTGGAACAGAGTCCTGCAGGTTCAGTCTAATACAACAGCTGGACCCCTCCCTAGCTGTCCTGCTGGGGGAGTGATGTTTGAGAGGCCTAGATCTTGTATTCCTTATTCCCTTTGAGGTCAGTGATTAAAAACTGACCCTTTAAGGCAGATTTATGACACTATTAGTAACAGCAGTATGGAATGCCTATAAATTAAAGATAGAAATACTCCTCTTTTTCAGGAGCAAAGGTAGGTTTTTGCCCCCTAGGGAACCTACATCTCCATTTTTGCTGTTTGTCAGGAAGCTGGGAAGGTTTGCAGCTTGCAGAACTACAATTTAACCTGCAGGAAACCATACTGTATCTGTGGGTTTTTTATCACTGTGGTTATGTTAACATTGATGAAGCTAATGGTTTAGTGAGCGAATTAATCATTTGTCAATTTGTGCATCTTAACAAAAGCCTATTCAGAGGTAACACCATTTTCCCCTGTACTGTATTTTTCTTGACCGTAGGCACTGCTAGTTGTAAGCAGGACTTCAGAAGAATGTTAATCACTTCTCTGTAAGTCAGTCTGACAGCGGCATTGTCGTATTAATTCATCTGTTTGCTCCATTTGGGAAACATGGTACAGGGAAGATGGTTCACAGGTCTGTCCCTGGTGAACCTGCCATCTCCAGGCACAACTGTTCTGCTTCTCAAATGAGACTGAGATTCATTCCTGGGATTTATCAGGCCACTTAGGCGGTCACGCTGATTTTGGTGGGATCATGTTCCTGCAGAGTTCTCTTTGATATTGTGGAAGGAGAGACCTGGGTCGCCCTTTGTGGAGTGTGAGCACTCTTGCAGTGTTGTGGTCAATGCCAGTTAATCACGCTGTTCTCTAGCCTGAGCGTATAACAGGAGCGGCTACACCTTGGATGCATGTTTGCAGTTTTGCTATTCCAGAGCACGTGAAAGAAGAGCCTGGTCCATACTCTGCGACTGGGGGTGATATTTTAGCATAGAGCAGCCCAATGTCTTTACCCTGCTAATGGTGCGAAGGCCGGATAATGGTCCGTTAGCACCGAGTCCAATAACTCATGAACAGTGAGTGATGAGTCTGCAAAGTGATAATTGTCTAAAGTAGAAGCCATAATTAGAAGGAATCCGAGACCAGAAAGATTCTATGGCTTAATTTATTTGTCTTTCATTCATGACCAGACAGGATTAATTATTCCTCCCTGAGAGAATGCTTCAGGGTGTACCATTTTTCTCTTCAACCTAAGCAAGGCACTGCAGTGACAGTTCCTTTCACTGTGTGGGGGGAGCTGAAGTCCCCGCTGGATGGTGACAGAGGTGGCAGTTCCCAACAGCGTGACGTAAGGAGACGTGCACGTGGCCTCAGGAATCCACATGTCGCTCTTGATGCTTGAGAGAAGTTGTTTTCCTGTGGGACCGTGCCGACAGAGATAAAAGGAGCTTTTATGATGGAGCTTTTTAAGGATTTGCTTTTCGTCCCTTCTGATCCCGCAGGTCCTGACAGAGGGCAGTGGGCTGGGTTCCTGATGGCAGCCTTGTGGTGAAGATTGACCCATCCTCCTTGTCTCTCCCAGAGACCAAGTGGGACTGAGCAGGGAACTTTGGCCTTCGCATGACTAAGCAAATGCCAAACTACTAAATTAGGACTTACCTGTGTCTGAGACCATATTTTCTCCAGCAGACGTAAGGAAATTGTACTTGTTTAAAACTTTTTTTACACCACTGGGAAATGAGGAAAGAAAATCGGATGTGCGCCCTACGTGGGAAGGGTACTGTCTGTTAGCAGGGGAGGTCCTGTGATGCAGCCCCTTGTGATTTGCTGATATTTCAGTGTTTGGGTTGTGCGTGTCCAGCTCTAGTGTCTGCTAATTCTACCGTAGGCAGTGTTTCCATGGGGGTTTTTTTGTAGCTGTTCCTATTATATTTTCATATTTTGACTTGGAGAGCACGTCTCTTCAGGGAGGAAGCACACAGAGCCGTTGATTAGCTTAGTTTTCTACATTTACAGATGCTAATATTCTGAAATTGTTAAAGAGAAAGAAGCTGTGGCACGCTTAGCAAATAGCTGATTTTGTCTCAGCAGTTGTGAAAGTAGCTGTTCGTATTTATCTTATTGGAATCCCTTATGTTAATTATCGTCTTAAGTTCTCTCAAATACAAACTTTTTGTAAATTGCATTTCCATGATGGTAATTAATTCTCTCTTAGTTTCTAGTTCTATCTTCTGGCTTCCCCTCCCCTTTCCAGACCTGTGTCAATAGGGGACCACTGTTGGTAGGGCGTCATGTTAATTCCGTCTTGCTCCTACTACCTGAGCTCGCTCTGTTCAGAGTGGTGGGCTAATTCAGGTGCATCAGGCTTGCCTGGACGGTCACGTCACAGTGGCATGGTTATTGGCTGCACTTGAACCTGTTGTGTGGAAGAGGTGTTGCACCTCAGGTGCAAGCCAGCCAGATAAAACGTCCCCCTGTGGCAGTTCGTGTTCATAAAAAGCAGAGGATCAGCTTTGAACTTGGCTGCTCAGCTCTGTTCCTCTCTGGAGGTTCCTTCATACCCTCTGGGACCTGCACTGCTCTAGGAACTCGAGTAGATGGTGTTCCATTTGTTCACTGCCGGCCAAGGTGTTCAAATGCAAGAAGCTCTCATGGACTACATAAGTAAGAATGCTGAAGCTCTGTGTTTGTTTGGAGTAGTTTAAACTTCTTGTTTTGTGCAACAAAAGAAAAAATCCACAAAAAACCCCAAAACCAACCAACCAAAAAAATTACTCCCAAAGAAAACAACCAAAGTGGGGAAAAAAAACCCAAGCAAAACCCCATTCTAGAGCAAGAACTCCCAAATGAGACCGCAGCACTGCAGATCTGACCTGCTGGAATGCACAGGGCCTCAGCATGAGTGTCAAAGAACCTCTCTTGGAAGACAAGCAGTGAATGCTGCTGCTCCAGCATGGGAGACCATCAGCTGCATGTGAGGAGGTGGTAGAGGACAAAGCATGTGAGATACGGCAGCCAGAGGACAGCACCTTGCTGATGCGATGCGTTAGTTGAAGGCAGATGCAATTCTGAGCATTGTGGAGTAAGATGAAGGCGTCACGCTGTGAGCCCAGCCTCATGCAGTTTTGGTCAGCAGTGTTTGAGGAAGGGGAGCTCAAGAACAAGCAGAGAAAAGGACTGCAGAAGTGGAGGCGAGACAAGTCTGGCTGGTAGAGCTTGGACAATCAAAGGTTGGGAGGGGCTGTGACTGCTGACTTTAAAGGCATTGCGAAGGGAGAACTTAGGGAAGAGAAAGCTTCTTTGAACTGGTGGGGGAAGCTGGCACAAGCAAACTGAGTATTGTCCAGGAGCGTACAAATAGACACAGGGAAAACTAATGTACTTGGAGGTGCAGACTGGTGAGTTTGGGAAGCATTATCAAAGCATCCCGCCTGCGCTCTTGCTCTGAAGCGGTACATGTACTTAGTAGCAAGCGATACATTGACTGGTGTGACTGTTCAGGCGGTCCCGACTCAGTTCCTGTGTCTGGTGAACAGCAGTGTTACCATTCCGTTCTGGAAAAGGCCACTGTGCGCAGAGCAGGCGACTCTCCACCACAACATCGCGATCTTCCAGATGCTCGCGTGTCGTTAGGCAGGAAGTGTCGATACGCCGCTGTGTGCCTTTCCACAGGGCTTTCAAAGGTTGGCTTTGAGTAATGACTGAGCACTGGTCCATGTGATGCCAGAGAGCTTTATGCATCAAAATTGCCTAAGGATTTCTCATAATTCTATTAGGAAAAGCTGCTAATAGCTGCATTTGTGGGATATTAAAGCTCCTATCTGTTTATATCAGAAATTTTTGGTTACAGAAGCGGAGCTTGCTGCTGTGCCTAGTACTCTAGGGAGCCTTATCTGCCTGGGAGCAAAACTGTCAGTTTTCTTCAGTAACAGCGAGATACAGCACTGTGTATGCACACAGAGAATAACAAACTGGAGACAGATCTGGGTTTAAGCTATTTTAGCAGTTCCTGTCGAATAGAGCAGATAAGCAATTATAATGTTTGGAACAGCCCTGAGGACTTGATGAACCCACTTTCTTTTCCTTCCCATGGCAAACAGTGCCAAAATGCGAAGTCATGCCTCTAGGCTTGGAAAAAGATTTTTTTTTTTTTTTTTAATTTTCTCAGGGTTTTCAAGCTGTAAACGTGGATCACATTTTGTTTGTTTGCTGGCAACAGCAATGTAGAATGGCTGCGTTGTCAGACCAAACATCTATGTACTTCGCTAGCAGATATTTGGGGCTGCAAGTATGAAAGGCAAGAGCCCAGTGCAGTGTGTGCGGTGAGGCTTTTTTGGGTAACTCTTCCTGTGGCACGCACTGCCAGTGCCTGCTGGTCAGCAGCCCAAGGACTTCCCCAGCCAGAAGCCGCATCCAGATAATCACATTTATTAACTTTATGTCTGAGAAGGTTTTGTGGAATTCACTCTCACTTGTGACCATCTGTGGGAATTACCTCCAAAACGTAGGCGGGTTGTGTGACCCTTCTGCTCAAAGGGAAACAGTAGTTCCCTGCAGTCTTGCTGCAATGAATGGAGCAGTTTTGGTTGCTCGGTGACTTCGCCTTTGAAAGACCATTGCCTGATGGGCTGAACTGAGGGCCAAGGTGGGAAAGTAGGTGCTTAGGTTGCGTTAGGCATTTTGGTAGCTTTGAATGTCTGCCTTCTAATGTCTTATTGAGGATATGGATGAAGAAAACCGGTGATGATGCTTTCTTCTCCTCTGGGAAAGCAGCAAGAGTGGGACCTTCGTTCTAGACCTCAACACTGAGGTCCTGAGCCACCGCAGCACAGCTTTGGTATCATGCTGCTGTGGGTATCAGTGCTTCCACTTACTTCAGATGATGCTTTGAGATCGGCCACTCAAATATTTGTCTCATGCTGGCACTAAGTAAACAATATTTTTCAGTAACTATTTTGCCACTGGTGATGTGCAGCGAGCTGTCTATGCCAGCCACCAGCAAACCTGCTGCCTGTTCATCCAGGTTCCTGCCTGCACTCTTAGTCTCTGGTTTCAGGAATATTCAGCTTATCCTTTGAAAGGTTCTTCCAAATCGCCTGCTTATTGACATCCCAAGCTGAGAGGGGGGGAGAGAGAATTAGTCCAGGAAAATTGCTTATTTTGAGAGGTCATCTCAAAGGTTCCCCAAATGGGATGGACACAGTTGTGTTCCACCATTACTCGATGCGCACCGGCTGATGTATGCAACCAGCTCTGGGCTCCTTCACAAGACCTCGCTTTTGGCCAGTGTTGCTGTGGTGGTTTTCCAGTCGTTTCAGTTGGAGAAGCTGAGCTGCTGTGCAAGGTCTTTTTTGCTTCAGTGCCTTTCAACTTTTGTGCCCAATGAATGGGAACATAAAATGCATCATGCTTTAATTTTTATACAGTAAAATGGTCTTTTTTGGTTATTGGAGCACAAGAGTTTTGGGGGAACAATATTAAACTTTGAATCGCACATATATTTTAGGCTTGATGTTTGCTGATGGGCAATGCTTCATAATTAGCTCTGCTGAAGCCTCATGCAAGCCCTGTGCTTGAGGCTACCGTGCTGCAGATGCCAGCTGTAGACTGCCGAGCTAGGCTTACATCGTAACAGTCAGCTTCAATTTCAGTTTTATAGTGATGCTTGGGAAAGCAGTACAAGTTATAGTGCAGTAATTCAGATTTTGGGTTATATTCTGATCTATGTAGCAAAATATCTACAGTTTGTTCCTGGAGACAACCAGCTGTAACTGAAGATATACATGCAAGAAGGTCATTGAAAGATTTATTTATTGAAGTTCATGTAGATTTAAAGTGCCTAAAATGCCTGATGAAACTGCCTCAAGGTGTAACTGCCATGTCCATCGCTAGATGCATCCTCTGGTGAACGGAGTTTCACGGGTGGGTCCTGTGTCACACCGGTGTATCAGGCAGTTGAGTTCTCCTGCCAAGTGTTTTCCCTCTTCCATCTTCATGTATTTGCCAGCTTTCCAGAGAACCGTGTCTTCACTAGTGACAAATGAGGGGATAAAAGCTTTAATCTGGTAAAAATGAGAAGCTTTTCATGCAGCTGGTATTAAGTTTGATTCATTGCTGGTGGACTTTTCATGAGGAGGTTATCTTACAGTTCAGGTCTAAGATTACATTTGGATGCTGAATATGGAGATGTTGTTACTTTCTTATTTCATTATCTATGTACTGTATGAGGTAGAAGTTCTCTAATCAGCTTTTCTTGCTCTTTAGCAGAATTAATCTTTGTACCAGTTTCCAGCTATTTTGACAGTGGAAAAGGAAAAACTGATGAGCCAGAAAATTAATATTCTTCTGATGCTGTAATTTCAAAACTATTAGTTTATATTATCTAAATATAATTCCTCCTTCTGCTTCTGTTTCTAAAGCCACAGAGCATTTAAGCACTTCTGGTTTTAAAACTTTATTTTGGATTCAAAATAGTAAGGAATATACGTATTAATGATGAGACAACATTCGTGACTGAGCAGCTTTGGTGTAAAGACAGTTGTGTATGACTCCTTGTAATTAACAGAATGACAGGAGTGAGGAGTAATTTTCGCTTAACACAGTATCAAGTGCAATATGTATCAATAGTGGAACAGTAGAGTGGGGACAGTTTATTTTTTTGTTGTTGAATTGCAACTATAACACATGGATTCACTTGAATGTAAATGTATTGGTAACTGTCTGGAGGCTTCAGAGTGATGACTCCATCCATCAATGTTGTGAAGGGAGGTGTGAACCAGGGGTGGGGTAACCTGGGGTAATCCTTGACCTGGGGTGCAGTAACGATGGCACTGTTCCCTTCCCCTCATTAAAGCTGCAAAGGAGTGACACTTCTCTCTGCAGAGCTGGATTTCTGCTGGGTCCTGCCATCACAGCTGGAAGTGTGATCAGAGCACAGAGCGAGTGCAGCCACGAGGGATGGTACAGTGGGCTCGGGGGTTGTTTCATTTCATAGGTTGCCAAATATCAACCACATACATCTTGCGGAGTGCTGTGATCTATGGTGACACGGGGTGGCTGTGGGAAGTGTCACGATTTGTGTTAGGAACAGCTAAGAAATAATGATTTCTCAGTAAGTAAAATGTGTCAACTCCACTCATATCGTATCTCCCATCTCATTCGATAGCATTGGGTTCTTTTTTTTTTTTTCCCCCCTCCTCTGTCACACTGTCTATTGTATAACTTTTTCGT
>NW_010391923.1:49484-65501 GCF_000710305.1 Buceros rhinoceros silvestris | reverse complement strand
TCCTGCTGCAATCTTTGAGAGTCCAGCTGGGGATTCCTTTGGTGTGCTGATGGAAATGTCGCGAAGTGCAAGCCAGCTCAATAGTGGAGCAATTAGAAACACAGTAAATCCAAGTGATATATATGGAGCCTACTTTATTCTCGCCGTGCTTTCCAGCACTGCGTCCCCTTGGGCTCTGTTACAAGTAAGTGCAATTTATGCAAGTCTGAATGTTTCTGCCTGTTGTTCCACACTGACTATAAACCTACTGATTTCAGTGGTGTTGAGTTGGCTTAAACAAGCACAGTGTTTAGCCTGTAGCATGGTAATTTTTTATGGCTACCAGGAGAGGTAGTGCTCAGCATCTCGCAGGAGACTTCTTGTTCTTACGAAATCAACTGCTCAGTGATGCACGGACCGAGCCATTTGCATGCTTTGTGCTCTGACTGGCCTGATTCTGCAGAACGGCTGTTCCCCTTCAAGGTAGTGACAAAGACAGGAGCAGGAGGCACAACACCTGGTGAAAAGGAGTGCGGTCCACAAAGGTTCTCTCCTGCCTCTCGCAGAAGCCTGAGGCTGCAGACGCTGGGAGTTTCTTTGGAGCGAGGGTGTTTTTTCTCTTCTGCATTCAGGCTGCGTCACTCTCCTGTCCTTTAGCTGAAGTATGGTAATCCATTCCTGACCGGCCTCCTGGGATGCCAGCAGCATCTCCTTGTGCTTGCCTTAGAGCCGCTTTTCCAGGCGTTACGCACGCTTAGTGCCTGGAGCGAATTAATCACTGCGCTCTGCATGCAAGTCTCGTACCAAAAGTAGTCGCTGCTCCAGCGTTCCCTCAGCAGCACGGAGCAGATGCTGCTGGCTTCCCTCCCAGACTCTGCTTCTTGGGTGTGAAGAAAGTTGCTGAGTATTGCCTCTGGATTTGTGCTTTTCTGTTGTGTCATGGACCACGAAGGTTTCATCGTTCCTCCGGAAGAGGAACGCTGGCCATGTTCTCAGTGCTTCTAGGGATTGCTTTCCCAGTGGCTTAGCTCTGGTGACAAGAAGATTAAAGTCTTTCATCGGCGTTCCTGCAGTGAGGATCTCCGTTCTACCTGCCAATAATGCAGGACTTACAAATTTAATGGCAGACCTTGAAGTATATAAAAATTTAAGTCCAGAGAAAGGTAAGGATGTTTGAGTTTGGAATTACTGTAGGAAGAGCTCGTAACATTTCTGGAAGTGGTTATAGAAAAATCTGGTAACTTTATCCTTACGATTGGTAAGTTACGTACAATATTTATGTAGGCATTATTAGTGTGAAAAGTGTGTTTGTATATATAGAGAGAGATTCCTGAATATTCGAGGAAGAATTGGTGGTTTTGTGTTGACTTGAAAGTACATTTCTCCATGAAAACCTGTGGATTGTGTGTGAGAATCTGCTGCTGTGACAGGGACAAACTGCACTTGTGTGTTGTTTTAAAGCTAGATACATTTGTAATAATCAAATAAACATCCTTGACCTTTTCTTCTGTGGGTCATTTGGCTGTGGCACAGCTTTCCACGGAAAAGAGTTTCTGGGTTTTTTCCTAGTAGCACTTAAATAGTATAACAGGTATGCAAATGATGTGTAAAATTCTAATTAAAGAGTGTTGGGTGAGAAAGACGTGCCTTTGCAAGAACTGCAGGATGATGCAAAGAGCAGGCAGCTTGAATAACTTTCTTCAGTAACTTGTAGGTTATGTCTGATTTTATTCAGCTGAAGTCGGTGCTAGATGGGAAGTGGTAATTACTTTAAGCCTCTAAGTGGATGTTGAGTAAATGCTGTAGAGAGCAGGAGCAATCATGGTAGGTATTGTTTATTCTTGTATTTTGCTCACCCCTAATGATGTTGGGTTATGTGCTTTTAAAGAAAGAACTTATAAAATACATTTAGGAGAGAGCTGGCTTGTCAAAATTGGGTAGCTCAGGCATTTTTCTAACAAGCTTATCTATAATTTAAAACCGAACTAATCTAAAATAAAGCCACCAAAAGTCACAGATGGTACTTTACCCACTATGAAACATGCTAAATTTAAGGGCAGTACTGAGGGTTGATACATACTGATTTTTTTTTTTCTTTGTATTTAGCTTGGACGATTTTATTTGCTAAATGTTTTTTAACTCGGGAAAGTTACTGGAAATAGATACAGCCTAAGAAACTGAGGTTATTTTAAGAAAAAGTCAGTTATTTGTGTATGCCCCAGAGAAGGGGCTGCTTGGTTGGCGCTGATGCGCTGCGGTTCCAAACGCCGGGTTCTTGTTTTGGATGTTGTGGTTACACAGAACTTGCCGTTAAGCTTTGATGTGCATGGCTGGGTACAGCAGAGCGGGTGTTACTCCATCTGCTTTCGGGGACGCAGGAGGTAACGGATACGTCCCTGTTTAATAATTTACAAGAGCTGCCTTATTTCAAGGGGGGTTTGGAACAGTTTGAGAAGAAAAGCATCAGGTTTAATTTTTGATGCTGGTGTAAATGTGTGTGTGTAGAGGAACACGTTTCATACCAAAATACCCAGCTGACAGTGAAATCCTCTCTGAGGTCATTTTGTAGGCCCTTCCCCTCAGCCAGACAGAGCAGCAGCTGCCAAATTTCTGTTAATCTCTTTCATTAGTAGGTTAGCTACCACTTCTCTGCCTGGGGAGGAGGTTATGGGATGCAGGAGCAATGAGCCCAACCTGGTGTCCCTTGTATCCAGCTTTGGTGGTGATGCAGCAGAGAGCATGGGGTCCCAGCTGGGCTCCCAGGGTGCCCTCGCACACAGGAGGGGTGATGCAGTGCTGCGCATGCACTGACTTGGATGTTGTGGTTTGCAGACGTGAATATACTTACGGGCTTGGGGGGTGGAAGAAGGCTGAGAACTGGAGGCTGGTGATTCCTTTAGCCTGCCCGCACTGATCCGGATCCCAGCAGGATCACGCCCCTCGCACAGCTCACACGCACAGGAGTGCTCATACAACAGTGCTGGGGCGCAGGGATAACGGAACGAGCGAGTGCTGTGTGTGCCATCGGTTTGCACCAACTGCTGATCAGTGTGAATGGCAAATGCCAGTGTGCCCGCAGAGGCAGTGGCAAAGGGACAGCAATGGCCACAGCGCGGGAGGAGCCGCACGCGCTTCCTGTGGTTGTGGTCTGGGTCTTTGGCTGACAGGTCGCGGTACATTGCAGTGATTTTGTGGGTCCTGCTGTAGCAGAACACAAGGGTTGCAGGTGGTCCAGCTGAGCAGAGCAACAACAGTGAACTACATCGCGGTTCATTCACGGGGGCATCACAGCAGACTTTTTTAAGATTGTTAATGGTGCTTCTTCAGGCCTCTTATGTCTTCACCTCTATCTAACCACCTGTAAAACCAGGATGGAGTTTGGAGGCAGTTTCACCTGTTACTAGTAGAACCGTTGATCACCATGACGCTCAGATGCACGAAACATCACCGGTTTGTGTAATAAAATGACTGGAGTTTCAGACTGTCAATTCCTTGTCCGATGGATGACTCACTGTTGGTGGCTTGCACCGAGGCGGCTTGAGCATAGAATAGATGAACATGTTTCTTTAGCAAAATGACTGTTTGAGAGTGTGAATAAATTGTTCGTATCATCAATTGCACTGTTGTCTTCATTCATCACTTTTAAAGGTTAATTAACTCCACCTTCAGTTCTGCTCTGCTTTTTCCTTTCTGACTCTACATCTGGGGCACCATTAGAGATTTATTTGGCAGCCTGAAGGGGAAGCAATGCTCCCTCCAGCCTGACTGCTGTCACAGCCCAGCATGACGAGTGCGCTCCAGGTCCTGGGGACTGGATCCCTCTTCCACCTGCTTCATCCTGTAGCTGCTCTTTGGTGCCCCGTGGTCTGTTCCCTCACCAGGCTGTGAGGCTGGACAGGTGCCAGCATTGCTGGGACATACTGGTATTTGCTGGGAGGTTTGTGGACATCACAATTCCCCGTTTGTGCTGAAGCTGGCACAGTTTATCTTCTGCACATCTCCTGTCTGTGGACAGGAGCAAGCTTTATGAAGGGTCTCCTGGAGGGGGTTTTCTATTTTGGGTTGTTTTGGGGGTTTTTTTGAGAAGCGTGGGGTGCAGAAAGGAATGGCATCCTTGGCGGTGGGGGAGTGAGGAGATCTGACCCAGCTCCGTGCTCTCGCAGAACAATGTCTTGTGCTCCTTGCGAATGATTATGGCAGCGTGAGGATGCTGTGCCAGAAAGCAAATGCCTCTCTGCCCTTTGCTCCTTCTGAAACCTATCCTTGAGGCTGCCACACAGCACCTACAGACCTGTCCACTCCGCCTCTGTTGGCAGGTGCAGTGGAAACTCTCCTCTGCCGTTTCCTCCTGTCGGCTGCTGCATCCACTTGCTCTGTAGCATGGTAATCATCGGCCATGCCCTCCCTGCTGAGCGGGGGATCCTTGCCCAGCAGTGACAATTAACACATGCAAACCTGTTAACGGTGTTTGCCGAATAACTCTGCATTCCTCGTTCCCTCTCTTGGTGTGGCAGCGTGTTTTGGCAGCTGGCTACGTCTGTGGTCAGATCACTGGGCTTTTCAGTGTTGGTAGAGAACCAATTCCATAGTTCTAACGGAAAACATCCAGTCCTCAGTCATGCTGGGTTGCAGCGGCACCGGAGCTCTCAAAATGAGCAGCTTTGGTGCAGCCTGTTTCTGAAGGAAGAGGAGGAGATCTCAGAGACTTTTCCTGTATTTCAGGAACCAGTGGCAGTGACATTGCCCCGTAAGCTGGCACACAGTCTCTTTGTTGAGACTGTCTCTTTGTTGAGCTGCTTTGTGGACAAGACTTAGAGCTGGGCTCCTGAAGCCTTGTGACCCAAAGCTCGGGACCTCAGGATCTTCAGCAGTGTGAGTGTCCAGCAGGTCCACAGAGCAGCTGCACTTGCAGAACAATCTGTTCCTTAGCTGCTTTCCAAAGGGCTAATTTCTTGACGATGCCAATCCGGTCTGCTGAGCTGGCAGAAGGAGGATATCCCTGAGCAGCAGTAGAAAATGTCCCATGCTCATTGGATCTGGGCACTGATCTCTCAGATGTCAGCTGCTGTACTGAAGTGTGGGTGTCCAAAAGGTGATCCTGGTCCTGTGAATAAGGCACTGGCTTAGGGAGTCATCCTCTGCATTGCGGAGAACTCTGAAAAAGGTGGTCTCACTGTCAGGTCAAATCTTATGATTAAGGATCCCTCAAAGTCTGTTGGGGTTATATTGTAGTGCCAGGTCTTTGTCTGGGTGCTTCTGGCTCCCTTCTGATCTCAGAGTGCAAAGCAGAGGAGGGGGCCTCAGGCAGTCTGTGCAAGGCCTCGGGGTGCTCCCGTGGGTAGATAACTCATCATCAAGGACCAGAGAGAGAGGGCACGGAGCAAAATCTGCCCGCTTGTTGTGGCAAAACAGAGGAGTTCAGTGGATCATCCTAGGAGCATTAAACCAGCAATCCCAGTGTGGTGGGTGGAAACAGCAGTGCCCATGAAATGTGTCTTACTCAACAGTAACTTCTGGGAGTGACTGCTCCCAAGGTTTTGGGGTTTATTTGGGTCCTTTTTTGTATAGAAAAAAAGACAACAGCAGACAGTTCCCAGACATAGGGAGAGTTAAAACTGTGCTGATAGATTTGGGTGGTGGTGGTTTGGGTTGGTTTTCTTTCTTTCTGGGTAGTATATGGTTTTTGTTCTTAAGCTTCTTCCCTTTTTTTCCTTTGTGTATGATGTAGTGAATTTACAAGAGATTTACATATTTTTCAGGTTTTATGATTCTCATTGATTTTAAGAGTTCAGTTGTTTTGAGTGATCACTGCTCATGATTTGTTGGTTATTCCATGTGTTTTGATCCTCTGCCTTCTGGAGGGCTGGAGTGAAACACCTGTGCACCTTTCAGCTGGGCCTTGCAGGGACTAGCACTAGGCTTTGGCATCTCTGCTGGGGTTGTAACTTCCTTGAGGATTTCTTGAGATTTGCAGCAGTGTGAGAGATTGTCCATCTCATGTCCATGGACCTCACAGAGATTACGATTAAATCCACTGTAAGAAGCTTAACATAAAATTCTGTAAGGTTGAAAGAGCTGCTGCAAAGCAAATTAAAATCTGGCATAAAATACGAGATGTGGCTATCAAAACTGGACCTGACTGGGGCCGTGGATGCCCCCAGCCCTGCATCTGTGGCCTCTGCTCTCCTGGGCTTCTTGGCCATTACGTAAGGGACCAGCAATCACCAGTTTGCTGACGTTAGAGGTAACTGTGTGGTGTGCTGGGTATCAGTGCTGTTCTGTGGGATTTAAGCAAAATGTGCTCGCTGAGGGATGGCTTTTAATGGCATTAGCCTAGAGGCAAACTTAGAGCTTACTCGTGATGAATAAATCATGCGAAATCGGGTGATGAGAAGAGTTCAGACAACTGAGAATGTTTTGGTGGTTGGTTGTTGGTTTTGATTCTGTGATTGCATCCACAGTATCTTCACTACTTGGATCACAGTTTAATTGCAGCCTGTTCTCTTGTTCAGGGCTGCGTGTGCTTTTTTCTTTGCCTGCTTCTAGGATGTGCATCTGTGGCGTTCAAAAAAGACTCTAGGCTGGATCCAGGTGCACGAGTCCAGTGATGGGACCATGCTGTGACTCCTTCGTCAACCACCAACCATCTGCTTGCTGTGTAACAGCCTCACTTAAAGTCTGGCTTCTGGAAATTTGGGGTGTTTAAATCTGGAAACGTGAGACAATTACTATGGTGGCATTTACAGTTTAGATTGCAATGAACCACCACAGTCACCCTGTGGTGAAGTGCAGGGTCCTGTCCTGGTGCTTGGGATTCTGCAGTGCCCTGAACCACAGGAGCTGCCTGCAGGAGGCATGTGGTGGTGATGGTCTTTTGGCTCCTCCTGCTGTGAAGAGAGAACAATACACCTGCAAAGGGTATAATAAAAAGCAAACACACCGAATGTAGGGCAGGAGAGCTGACCTTGCAGTTGAAAAAGTAACTTCTGCATTATATGGGGTTTTTAATCTCCTCAAGCTTAATGTTGGCTTAATGCAGCTCGCTGCATGTGATTTACAGTTTATAGCCTCTTTCCTAATTATACCCCTCCTTGTCTGGTAATGCTCTATGTACCTTGTTTAATCTTTTGTTTTTGTCAGATGGCTGTACCTTTAAGTCTCATAACAGCAAGACATCAGACCAAACCTTTTTTTCTTTTGGTTGCAGTTTGCAATATTAGTTTCTTAACATACAGTAGTATGACAGGGAAAAATGAGAGCGAGCTGGTTTTGTGGGCAGCTGTCTCGCAGCTGCGTTGGTGTAACCCTAATGCTCAGCAGTAGGACCCTGCTCCCAAAGCTGTGACTGTGTTCCCATGCTGCTGGTTTCTTTGGTGAAGGGCTGGCTGTTCGGGTTCACTGTGGGGTGGTGGTGAACACTTGAGCAGTTGCGTGTAGCAGTTGCACATGCTGCCCCTTGCAAAAATAGGATCTACTAACTGTCCTGAGAGCGCAGTAACTCCCCGTTTAAAGGCCGAGGTACCGCGTCGAGTGGCTTTCTTGTGCTGTCTCACGGAAGCAGACGGCAACACAGAGGAGACTGTGCTCAGGGGGAGCTCAGTGCTGCTGGCCACAGGCTGCTGTGAGGAAGCTCAGAGCAAGCGTGGAACTTCTTTAGCTGAAACATTGCACGTGCTTGTGACTTACTGCACAGGACCCACGGCGTGAACAAGGGGGGCCTTGAGCTTTGTTTTTGATGGCTCAAATAGTTAACAGCATCTCCTCACAAGTGGTGGGGGAGAAAAGAATATTTTAAAAGTGAAATCCCACTGGAACTGGCTAAAAAGGCAAAATAAGCCCCTGTTCACCCACCACCTGTATTCCATCAAGGTTGTGCTGCAGGCTCTTAGCAAAACTATTGCACCTAATGCTTAGGACATGGTATTTTCTTGAATAACTAAACCCCAAACTACAGCAGCAAAAAAAAAATCTCAAACCTGTTCCTGCTGTTGCGGACTTGCAGGGTTACATGACCAAAACGAAGGGCTGGGGAAGCTGATCAGGGCTGCGGGCAAGCAAAGCCGAGCATCAGGAGCTGGGATGTCCCGGAAAACCTTGGTACCACATTGGCCACTGCGTGTGGCCAGTGCACCCCGAGCATCCCAGTCACGTCCTTCGGGTGCTGGTGCTGCTCCTGCACAATGCCTGTTGGTTCCCGTGGCAGTGCCAGCGAGTCTGTCTAAGGAGCGTGTTTGATGCCTGTTCCGTGCTCTGATGTGCCCTGTCTATCAAAGCCTCTGCCTCTTTTACTGGAAGTGCTGCCAGGTATAACGTGTAATTCCCCGGTATCAACGAAAGGGTCCTGGGTGCCTTAAAGGCTTTGTGCTAAAGCACAGCAGCAAGCAGATGGGCACGTCATAACCCTGGCTGCTGAGAATTAAACCCAGTTAATTGCGAATGATGGCAGGAGAGGGCTGATCCAGGGAACGGCTGTTGGAGCGGGGGACAGAGCCATAACTTCCCAGAGAGGCTCTGGCCGGGTGCGGTGCTGAGCATTTGCTGGTGAACACAGACCTGATTGCTCAGGGGGGTAGGATGGAGTGGGGCTGGAGGGAGGGTAGCTGATTTGGGGTGGATTAGAGCGCTTTTGGAGTGTGAGGCAGCTGTGGGCAGTGGTCAGAGTTCCAGCTTAGTGTTCCCAGGCTGCAGCGAGGTTCATTCAGCAGCGAGGAGCCGCGTTGTCAGGGAGAATCAACGGCATCTGCCTAACGTGCAAGATTTCAAGTAACATCTGGAGTTCCCGGGGGTTCGAATGGCTTTCCTCCTGGCTTCAGAGGCCTGCCATGTGCTGGGGAGCGTGGCCACTCCAGAGAAAGCCCAGCTGGCACAGATGGGTTCGTATCTGCTTTAGCATTCGATAGAGAAGCAGCTCCTTCTGCACAGGAGATGTGTGTGCTGCTGATTATCATCGCTTGAATGACAAATTAAAAAATGCTCTTTGAATTCAGGTCTTGTTTGCTTCAAATGGTTATTTTGGGAGGAAAAAATAGGCCGGTATTACAATAGTATTAAATTCCATTGAACTACGGATGTCTGTTAGGATGGTATTAGGCTGTTTGCATAACTCTGGAAACAGAAGGGATTGTAGCTTTCAGATTTTTTCATTTGAAAGTAAAGCTTTAAATATGTAATGTATAAGCATAATATTTCATTTGAATTTCCAGACTAATTAACCTTCTTTGTTCTTGTAACCCACAAACTGTATTGTATTCTGGTTTAACGTAATTCATTTCCAGACTTGCAGGCAAAACCGCACAGCTAGTCCTTGTATCGTACAACGGAAACCAGGTCTGGCTTGCTCAAATTTTAATACATGTCTGCATCAAGGAGCTGCTTCATTTACTCACTATCTATCAGGTTTATCTAGAGGATTAAATGTCTTTCTGGAACCAGTTTTCCTGTTCCTTAGTGAAAGCACTCTTGAACTGCTCTTCTGGAGCCTTACTCTGAACTGCCTCTGTCCAAGAAGTTCCCCATAGATGGTGCTGTGGGGTGAATAGCTGGAGACTGAAATGAGCCTCTTAGGAATAGGTTTGAAAAAGACCTTTTCTTTTTTCTTTGTGTGTTTATATTTTATAAATAGCTGAAGGGGAGGATGGTGTGTTGTGTAAACGGTTTGTGGAGCTACATGTGCTGGGCCTGTGAATGGTGGGGCAGTTGTGTTACCATAGATTCTTTCTGTTATGAACACCCCGCTGCAGGGATGATGCAGTGAACCCTCTTGTATGTTTAGTGGTCTTCAAATGGTTGCGTTCTGGTCGTATTCTTGGAACTGGAAAGGTGCAAGCTGAAAAGATGCTGCTTACTTGGGCACTGGACTTACTGCAGATGGCATTCGAAGTGGAGAATGTTGAGATATTTGGCAGGAACTGGATTTCTTCCACTCTTGTGAAAGAAGTGTTTTAATATCGGTTCCATGTAACTTGGATTGTGAGGTCCGTCTAAAGAAGCGTATGTGAAATGCATCTATAACAATTACAAATGTGATGTAGAAATGTTTAGACAGTTGAAACAGTGAGGAAGAAACTGGATTGCCTTCTAAAATCTTTTTTTCCCCATGGTTTTGTTGGCTGTAATTATCTGAGTGTGGCCTGTTCTCTGCCTTTCTAATGTTCAAGAAATGTCCTTGCCTTTCTTCTGCCCTTTGCTGGCTGTTGCCAACAACACCCTTGTGAATCCAGGATTTCTTCCGTGACAACTGAGCTGAGGATAATAGACAGACTTATGTGAGAATTCGTTATTTTTGTAAGACTTCAGTTAATAACTGATAGCCTTAGGCACGAAGAAGCGGGTTGTGTTGAGTAGCTTGTTACTAAACCTCTTCCTGAGCTACAACCCTGTTGCAATCGGTCACTAATGCTGACATACAGAGTGCCTGCGGTTCGTATGCCGGGCTAATGCAGCAGTGCAGTTTTGCGTGCCACACGCACTGGTGTGACCTCTTCTTACAGAGACCCTGATTTCTGTGCTGGAGGAGATCTCCGTTTGGTTTGTTCAGTATGAATCCAAGGCAAACCTGGTCTAAACCCAGTTCCAGAGTGACAGGCTCAGTTTGCCAAGTGAACGTGTGCGTACGTACTTGTGCGCACGTACTTGTGCGCGTACTAAGTTTTGGAGACTTATTTTTGTGTCAGTTAATCTTTCTGCTTCAAGTTTCTGAGTTTTCCATCCCTCGTGGTGTAAACATTTGTCTTCCCAGTACTTTGGGCGTCTTCGGATAGGTACGAGTTAGAACGGCCACAGAGAACACGTGAGTGCTCTGTAACACCTATTTCTGGCTTGATTTATGTCACTTTTGTGGCTCATCTTACAGCACTTCCAAAGCCCCCCATTCACTTAGTACGTGTGATGATTCAGGGGAGGCCATTTATTTATGGACATAATAAAGGACAAATTTATTGTACTCCTGCACATCCGTGGTGCTTTCAGAAGAGTTTGGTTCTGTTCAGTTCAGCCTGAGCCTTCTCATTCTTCCAAGAAAGATGAAAAACTCTGCAAAACCCACCACTGCTGATGCAGTCCCTTGGTGTGGGGTTTGGCTTTCCAACAGAAAGCCCCCTGTGTGAGGGAGCCAGGGGAGGCTGGCCCAGCGATGATGGCTGTTGTTTGTCCTGTGTTTGACTGATGTTTAGGATGCTGCTTGGACTGAGTTGGACCCAGAGCTGCTTTGGAAGGAGCAGCAGCCTTGTTCCCCTTCACTGACAGCCTGGGGTTGTGTGGCTCTGCCGGAAGACGTGGCCTGGCCATGTCCTGCTGTGGAGTTGAACTGAGCAAGGCTACCAATGTGCTTTGGTGTGTGGGAGCACTGTGGGGTTTCAGCTGACACTGAGTCCTGCTGCTTGCGCCACTTGCTGTGGGAGCTGAGGTGGTGTCAGGAGCTGAGAAAATAAACCCTGGCTCTGGCAGAGAGGAGTGGGAGGGTGTATTGGTCTTTGTTGTGATTGCAGGAGGAGTGCTGCAGAGAGAAGGGGTGAAGAAGGGTAATAAGAAATACAGACAGACAGAGGTAGTATTTGGGGGCCAGCCAGAGTGTAAACAAATCACCTGGGAGGTGAATGTGGAGTGATACCAAGTGAGGAGAGGCTGGGAATGGATGAAACCAGAAGGACGTAATTTGAGATCACAGATACATACTGAGATCAAGAGGAGATGTTATCTTGATCCTAGTGTTTGGAAAACTGTAGGAGGGAAGATATGAGGTGAAATGGAAAAGCTGGGTGTATTTTAGTCAAAACACAGAGAAACAAAAGCCATATCCTCGTCCCGAATGGGATAGCTGGATAAAAGGAAGTCACCACGGTGTGTGCTTGAAGTCTGGTAGCAGGATGGAGAGGGTGAAAGTGTGTGTGGTGGGAAGGAGGGATTGTGTGTTTCTTATGCTGTTAGCATTTCTAACTGCATCAAAAGCACAAGATGTAAGATAAAGGATTACCAGCCCAAAGGGATGCGGAGTTTGGATGATGATCTCACTGCTCAAGGTTTGTGGAGCGCTGGGGTTTAAAATTACAACAGCGTACGTAATAATATAAAAATACTTACACAAGATAAGCATGGAACAGCTATAAAATATTTTCCTTCAACATACAGTAAAGTTTTCTTCGCCTCCTTTGTTCTGAAGGTGTTTTGACAGTTGTTTTTACATATTTTTCTATATGGAGAAGGTAGTAGTAGAGAAGAAGGACTAGTATATGTCAAACAGCAATGACTAGTTCCTGTCATTAAAGATGCACGTCAAAAAATTTCTATGCTTGGCCGATGTTGGAAAGCCAGTAAGTCATTTGATTGATTGAATTAGATGATCCTTTAGTTGAATTTCTTCTGTTCCACCTCACAGTTGAAAGATGCATGAGTGTTATGCAGTCTGGGACTCAGATGGTTAAGCTGAAGAGCGGAACCAAAGGGCTGGTTCGTCTCTTCTACCTGGATGAACACAGGACCTGCATCCGATGGAGACCGTCCAGAAAAAGTGAAAAGGCAAAAAGTAAACTTAATATTCTTTTTAATTTGGGGGGTAGTTCAGTACTAGAATGTGAATTACAGAGGGATCCATTAAATACTTGCTTTTTGATGCTTACTTGTAATGCGATGTGAAGGTTTTCAAGAGTGTGAGTAGAATTTAACCACTAAAAGTTGAGGATCATGAAAGGGAGGGGAGCGTAGTTCAGTCAGATGTCCACAGGCTCCTATGAGCAAAGTGGCTTGATCACAAACTACACTGAAGTCTTCTCAGCATATACATCACACATTCAAATTCAGAACCTTGAAAAGTTGAGATGGAGGTTTCTTAACCCGAACCGTGGTCATTTTTGTTAGCTGTTACTACAGCTTGAAGTTATTGTGCCACATTACTTCTCATTGAAACTGTTCCTGCTGTGCTGTTTGAAATTGGAAATTCAGATTAGTGGTTTATTGAATGAAATCAGGACTAGGAATTCACAGAACTGTTGCAGAGGCTTGAGGTGAAACACAAGCAGCTGGGAAGGCTACAGCTAGTGACAGTTGGTGTTTCTGGGCCAGCGTGTGGTGGCCAAGAGCTGCTGTGTTGAACAGCACAGCTGTTAGGTGCCGTGGCGCTGGGAGCCGTGCTGCCCTCACGCAGCGAAGGACATCCCTGTCCTCCTGATGCAGACAGCACAGAGTGGTGGAAGGCACTTGGTGTCCGTCTCCTCATGCTCCCCTCCGAGCAGCCCCTCTGATGCAGCAGGGAGCACTGGGAGACCTTTGCTGTGAGCTGCCTGTACCTGCCTTCAAGGCAGCTGTACCGCGCACATGGCATGGCCAAAGCAAGGATAAACCTCCGAACCAGAAAGCACTTTTGGGTGTGAAGATGTAATATTAAAAAATATTTAATGACTCTTAGGCTGAGTAACTCGGAATGGCTGAAAGCAGGAGAAAGCTGGGTGGATATCCAAGCACGTCAATTTTTGGCTTCGCTTTCCCCCACAGTAGTCATCGATTCCATTTACAAAGTCACCGAAGGCCGGCAGTCTGAAATCTTCCACCGCCATGCAGAGGGGAGCTTTGACCCCAGCTGCTGCTTTACCATTTACCATGGCAATCACATGGAGTCGCTGGATCTGATCACCTCGAACCCAGAGGAAGCTCGCACCTGGATCACAGGGCTGAAGTATTTGATGGCTGGAATAAGTGATGAGGACTCACTCGCGAAGCGACAGAGGACACACGACCAGTATCCTTTCGTGAGCCTGAGCTCCAGCCTCTGAGTCAGGACTTCTGGCTTGGTCTTTAGTGACTTCAGTGTAGGGCATCCTTTTGTGAACCTCCTGTGAAGTGACCAAAACCCTGCCACTGACGGCAGTGGAAACTTGAGTAATGGGTTTGACTTGGGCACTTACCTGGGCAATAAAACATCAGGGACTAGATTTAACTGCTTTGAAGCCAGGGAATAGTCTTGCACACCTTGAGTGAAACTGTAACCTATCTCTTGGGCACTTGTAAATACATCTCCTGGAGAATACACATACTTTAGGTGCTTTTAATGTATATTTTCCATCTTTCATTCTGATACAAGATGGGCTCAGATCCATTTGGGGATATTTTGCATGCTCTGTTGCACACATACTCAGCTTGCTATATTTATCCATGACTTTTCCGAGCTGCACATATCTGCTGTGTGTTCTCTACTGGTGAAACAGCACTTCAAGTCTTGTTTGTGTTATCCAATGTGGCAGCTGGGAGAATGCAGATGAAATTACCCTGTACCAGTTCCAGGCAGTGTGAGAACATAGCAAAAGCTGCAAAGGGATGTATGTGCAAAGCAGGGGTAAAAGGTACTGGTTAGAGTGGAGAAGTTTGGGCGGAATGAAGGGAGAAGTGGAAGAAGATACTGGAACAAGCACGGCAAATTTTGAAGACTTACAGTGTGTTGTCAGAGGAGAAACCAAGAGCAGAACTGAGAGCGCTGTAACTAACTGTCATAAACCAGTGCCGGGTTTAAGCATTTGAATGAACCTGTAGCAAGGGTGGGGAGGTGGGCGAAATCTGGTTTGGTGCCACCTCAAATCCATGTAAACCTGCAGAAGATCCCCCCCAAAAGGTTATGTCGGAGATAAGCCACGTGCTGTGTGAAGAATCACCTCCTGTTTTCTGAATTTGACAGCTGCTACGTTTAGTGGATGCCGTGAGCCATTCCTTGACACGTTTGTAGCTGGGTCAAGCAGACCTTTGAGGAGGCTGACAAGAATGGGGATGGTCTGCTGAACATTGAAGAGATCCACCAGCTGATGCACAAACTAAATGTCAACCTGCCCCGCAGGAAGGTCCGGCAGATGTTTCAGGTGGGTGGCCTCTAACAGCGTTCCTGTGGTAAGGTAGTGCCAGCTGCGGTCTATTTCTGGGAGATCCAGGATGGGATCTGCAGGTTGGGACTTAAAACTCTGCCCTTTCCAGCACCTCACAGCCTGTTTTTCAAGTCCCACCTTTTTGTAGAAAAAGATGCATTAGAACAGTGTTTTAATGACAAGAACCACATAAAAGACAATTTATTAATATTACTTTTTCAGATGCATTATTGTTCTCATCTCTGAACTGAATTGTTCTATCCTGGCATTGGTGGACAATGAATTTACTCTGTTTCTATTGAAATATTTTTTCATTTCCTTTACAGAAAATTATGTAATAGAAATGAGCTTTATGAAAGTAATTAGGATTTTTTGCTCTTACTTAGCCAGAATCAATTTTTTACTTTTGTTCTCTGAAAGCACTTACTATTTTCCACTAGCCCTAGTGTTTACTGGAGGAAGGGAAAGATAAGCTAAGGGCATAATGGGGAGCAAAATAAAAAAAATGTTTTAACTCTCCAAAAACTGTTCCAGCCAAAAGCCAGTTTGCTATAAAACATGGGAAACGTGAAGAATCTTCTATGGTCAAAGGTGCTTTGTTTGACTGGCACAGAATCTGCACTAGAGATACATCTGTGGATACCACATTACTCCCCAGTGGCTTGAGGAGTGGGGAAACTGGGGGGGTTGTGTTGCAGAGGGGAATTTGGGCATAGTGCTTGTTCCCTCAAACTATGTCATTTAAGATACGTAGTAGATATAAAATGGTTTAAAATCCCATTCGACGCCAGGTAGCTCGGCATCATTTCCTTAGCTTACTGGCTGTGCCCCGAGTTCGTAGCTCAGATGGCAGTGGCACTAACACGGTGCAATGAAACGCGGCTTCCTGAGATCCTCGGGTTTTGCTGATGATGTTGGCTGCTGCAGGGGAGGTGGAGAGTTGTGAAACCATGTACTGAGAGGAAAAAATCATGCAGTTCTGTCTACACTGCTGAACTGTCTGGAACTGAAGCCGGGCACTCCAACATCCATCAGCCTTTGTATGATCGGAGGCAATCTTCTGGATAGAAATAAGCTGCTCTAGTTATTTTTATTTTGCTGCCAGTGGATACCTGAGTGAGTATCCTAGACCTTCCAGGCATGATTGAAGTTATTAAGGCCAAATGTCCAAGGAGTGTTGAAGGTTTGTTTCCTGCTG
>NW_010391923.1:44816-49385 GCF_000710305.1 Buceros rhinoceros silvestris | reverse complement strand
CCTGCTGAGCATCTGGGGCTCAATCCTAAAGGCCTTACCCCAGCAGCAGTGCTTTGTGCCAGCAGTTCTACAGACTCACAGGGCTTAATGCAGGACAAAGGCAGTGGCAAAGTGACTCTGGGACAGATCCTTGCCCCTGTACCTGGTGACTCGCACCATTCTTGTGCCTGACCTCTCACGTGGTGCTGTTTGAGACTCAGTGTTACAGCTTCAGACGTGCCACAGCCAGCCCCCAGCCTGGAGGAGCACAATGGCACATTTCTAAACGTTGAGTCCACTTTGTCTCCATTACCCGCTTACAGCCTCCAACTCAGCAAGAACTGCAGCTTGCCCAAAGTTTGTTTTTTTGTGGAGACCTGCATAATGTTTGACAGCAGCTCTCCAGAATATGTTTTTTGTTCCAAAGCAGTCCTCTTAGGCAGATGCTCACAGTACAAAGCTTGTACTGATGTGCATTAAGTACCTTTTCCTTCTCTTCCTACCTCTGGGGATAAACAAAAACTGCCATCGGGGCTGGGGCTGTTGGGTGTGGAATCTTACCGCTGCTGCAGCCTTGTCCCCTCTGCAGAGTGCTGCCAGGGGGCTGAGGCTGTTGCAGTTTGAATTAATGTACATTTGAGACCATAATGTTGTCCTGAATGTTTGAAAACATCAGACCCTGTCGTTAGGAGAAGCCGTGGGGTGAAATTATTATGTTCCTTGCTGTGTTTTAATCCAGGATAACTGCAGGGCGTACAGGAGAGTACAGATCAGAGTAAAGCCCAGGGTGAGCCTCTTCACATGGGAAACAAATTCAGAACTAAAGGTGGAATTGAGACTTTATGTGTAACCTGTGGCTTTAGCGCAGCAGTGGTTTTCACCAGGAATCCAGTCAATGGTAGTGCAGTTTGGCAGTTAGTTTAGGATTTGACTCGGAATGGGATCTTGCAGACTAGAACTTATTAACTTTCTGTTGGTGTACATAAATCCTGGCCTGTTCCCTGAATTCACCTGTGGTTGGCACGCTTACGTGAGTGTCTTTACCTCTTAGGAAGCAGACACAGATGAGAACCAAGGAACCCTGAATTTTGAGGAATTTTCAGTGTTTTACAAGATGATGTCCCTACGTCGAGATCTCTACTTGCTGCTCTTAAGCTACAGTGACAAGAAGGATCACCTCACTGTTGAAGAGCTTGCTCAGTTTCTAAGGGTGGAACAGAAGGTATGGAAACACCATGCATCCATATGTATGTACGTATAAATACAGCCAAGCACAGGGAAAGCCTATTTCTAGTCTTTCTGGGCGGTTTCTAGTCTAATCAAACGATTTCTGGTTGTTTAGAAACAGTTTGCCTGTGCGTGGCTTAATGTGGCAACACGTTCAGGTGAACCTTTGTGTTCGCATGTACTTTCGCATTTCCTACGATACTGTCACGTGTCCCAGGAGTTCCCCGTAGCAACAGGAGCAGTAATGACAGGGACTGACCCAGCAGTTTAAATATTGACAAAATGGGAGCTTTTAAATGTGGCCTAGATCTCTATTTCATTTTAAGTGGAGATTACACTTTTGTGCTGTAATACAGCGGTGGATATTGCAGCAGGGCTGAGGGCGAGAACTTCAGGATTCTATTCTTTTTTTCCCCTTCTGCCTTCTTTCCCAGATTTTCTTCAGGAAGGTCTGTTTTCCAGGCATTCCTCACAGACGTGTGGGACTCGTACAAGGAAAATTTCCTATCTGGAGGTTGCGCTTCTATCTGAGGCTCCTCAGAGAGAAGCAATTGAGACAAGTGAGATTCAGGGAACCACAGGAACAGACACACCGACAGGGAATTTGAAACAAAACAGAACAAAAAAGCATAAGAAACTCGAGAAGCAGAGTTGGGTCAAGGTCAGAGATTTTCCTGTCCCTTGCTTATGAACAAACTTGCTGAACAAAAAAATCTCTAGCCATTCCCATGTATGTTGCTCCAGTGGAGATTTTCATGCCCATCTTGAAAGAGACTGGATTACCACAGAAGTTATGGAACACATGGAGAGAACTTGGACACCAAACAGTGAGGAGCACAGAAGGGACCTGTTGATCTCCGGGACTCTTGTTTGCTTCTGACAATTGGTCCTGGGTTGTTTGCTCACCCCATGGGTCCTTGCTGAGTGTTGTTCCGAAACAACCTCATGAAAATAAATGCTGACATCCCAACCTATGTCTGCTTCCTGGGTAGAGGTGCTGGGTTTTGCCTGTAACTACTGGAGAGTCTCCTGTGCTGCTCCGAGATCCTGCCTGCAATGACTGACTGGTTTTTCAGTCACCCCTGGCATAAAATGTCAACAGTCTGTGCTGTGTGGTTGCTGAATTTCCCTCTGGCCACTGTGGCAGTTCCCTGGCACGTACGACTCCCTGGTCCTTGAACCATGGAGCACTCTCATGTCACTGATCTCACTGTGATAGCCTCAACAGATTCCTGCAAGCAGTCTGGTCCCAGCAATTCTGCTAATTACAACTTTAAAGCACAAAGTGCTTGTATCTTTTTACCTTTATGCTTTTCTGCTAAGTTTCTGGAGCTCACTGCTGTTTCCTTTGTTTCCCTTTTAATCACTGCCTTCTACTTGGGAGCCTTTCAGTAGAGCACCCTTGACAGCAGCAGCAGCAGCAAGGCTGACGCTGATGAGACAGTAAAGAAATGCTCCGGGGAAGATATCTTCCTGGAGATGCTGAAGTGCCCAGGAACAGCTGAAGAGCAGTAGTAGGAGGGCACCCGGGGACTTGGAGCAGGAAGAAAAACATGTGAAAGAGGCAGAAAAGCTGTCTTTGTGGGTGCACAAGGACATTATGAAACTACTGATGCAGCAGAAGAAACAAGCTGACTGTCAAGCGCATTCTGCATCCTTTTCTGTCTCCCCACTGCTCAGAATGCCGCATGTGGACAGAGGTGTCTGCTGTAAACCCTCTGCTCAATGTAATTCTGGAAACAAACAATGAGGAGAGTAAAAGCACGTTCTCCTGTAGGTGAACCTCTCAGCAGTGTACTTGGCCTCTTCCCTCTGGTCTTCCCTCTTCCCAGGATTCACAGTGTTGGAGTACATTTACCCTGTAATGTTTGCAGGACACAGACGTGATCCTGATGTCCTCAGGTAAGGCATGGTTGCCTTCAAAAGCTGATAGTGGTTCAAATTCTAATGCAGCTCTCAAGTGCCTCCAACCAAACAGCATTTCATTTTTGCTCTCATTTGGCTGCTTGGAAATCTCTGGACAGTCTGTCCAACTCCATCTGCTACTCTTGGCAAGACTCTTAAATGTTCTGCAGCCTGAGGATAGTAGAACAAAAGGGGTTTGGGGGTTTTGTTAACTTGCTAATGGCTGCTTTTTTTTTTTAGGAGAGCTCCCTGTTGCCTTCACCCCAGAGCTTGTGAAACAGATTATTTCCACTTAGGTGCAGTTAAACTCGGCTCATTGCTATTGAAATGGCAATTATCTGGCTTCAAATGTCAAAAGCAGGCTGGCTTCCTGGAGTGGCTTCTGGTCCTGCAGTCCTCATAGCACAAGTGGCTGTGAGGGAGGAACATCCTTGGGTGCCCAGTCAGGTCTGCGTACCCGAGTGCTGTCCCTTCTGGAGTGTCCTTCCCTAATAAACCAACGCTTCCCAGAACTGCTCTCCTGCTATATCACAGGCTGCTTCCGCAGCAGCATCGCCAGGCTCTTCTGACTGTCGGAGCTTGTCTCACACCTGTCTTTGAGTAGTGAGGTTGGGTGAAGTGGGGTCCACAAATGCTGTCTTCAGCTGTGGCTGTTGGCTGGTTGCTGCTGTTCGTCCCTCCTTTCTGCTGTAGTTACAGCACATCAAGTGCTTTTATGTCAGTGACAGCAGAGACCTCTTTGACTCTTGTGCTGATGGTTTTAGGCAGTTATGTGGCTGCTTTAGTGTCACTGACCTGCACGGTTTAGTTTGGCTAAACAGTTTTGGCTGAGGGTGAGGTTTCCCATGTGCCTGCTTGCCCCCTGCTGCCTCTCTGTGGATCAGTTACTCTGCAATACAGTTGTCATCTGTCCTGAGGAAACGGTCAGCCCACTGACATCACCCCTGCAGCAGCGTGCTCTGTGTGCTCCAGGGAAGTGCTGCACGTTGCGTGATGCGCCCTGTCCTACTCCTGAGTGACAGGAACCAGATGGGAGCGTTGACACTGTGCCCTCGTGCTGGTACCACACTGGTATCTTCCGTGGTTAAAAGGGCTGCTGCCATGCGCAGCCCAAATGGAACCGGTGGCAAAAATTAACACCCTCTCCTTTTAACTGAGCCCAAGAGGAAATAATTTTATAACAGTTACACCCTCGGAACATGCACATCTATTATGTAAAGCTTTTCCTTAATGACTCAGTATGGGCCAGCACGGTTCCAGCTGCAGGAAATGGTGGAATGTGCAAATTCATCATGGGCTGCAGGCAGAGCAAAAGGAATTGGTTTTGCCCTCTGAAAGAGAAGTCCATTAGTAAGAGCAGTCCACTGAGGGACCGTTTTCAGCTGTAAACACTAAACACCGTGTAGTCTGCTGGCTGGCTAGCCTCAGTCCTGCCTTCACCCGCAGCTGGCTTGGGTG
>NW_010391923.1:30423-44700 GCF_000710305.1 Buceros rhinoceros silvestris | reverse complement strand
GCTGCCAAAGGTTTTAGAGTCGTCGCTGTCACCCGGTGATACTGTTAGTGGAGGCAACGAAATACACCCAACTGTAGTTCTCACAGTGCTTCTCCACAACTTAAGGGGTGGGGGTGAGAAAAGATGGGACCAGCATGGAAGCTGCTTCTGCCCTTTCATTTTAAAGGCAGTAAGTGTCTGGTGATGTCCTGGCCCCAGCAGTCAGGACCTCAGTTGGGGGCTAGTCAAAGCTGACGACAAAACTGTTCTTTGTTTCAGAAGAAGGGCTGGTTTTCATTTCAGAATCTAATTATTTATCTCACAGCCTGTATATTGTAGTGAAGTCTCTTGGAAGTAATGAAATCACAGAAGTGGAAAATGTGTGAAAATGAAATCAAACCCTGCCAGATCTCTTTGCATGTTTGAGTAGATTATATTAAAGAACACAACTTCACCATTCTCCTTCAGCAGAATTGCCCAGTACAACTATTATTAAGTGCGTTAACAGCTAATTTCCATCTGTAAACTGGAATGACACAGCTTTGCAGAGCTTGCTGCCTCTCACTCCTCTTTCTCTCCTCAGAGGTCAGAGCTGTGAGGCTCAAGCAGCACTGTCAAAAATCAAAATCTTTATAGTCCTTTTACAGTTGTGTTACTGTCCTAGTCATGTTTGACTGAACTTGGTGTCTGATCATAAGGTTCTCCAGCTGGACCCAGAAGCCTAAAGTAGATTTTGACGTGCTGCTGACATGGTATTAAAAATAAGTGCACCAACACTGTCTGTCTTTGTGCAGATGAATAATGTGACGCCAGAATATTGTCGTGACATCATAGAGAAGTTTGAAGTATCAGAAGAAAACAAGAAGCAGAATGTTCTTGGGATTGAAGGTAAAGTTTTTGATTTCAAAATTAGTTTTGTATTAATATACTGTAGCGGAATGGTAAAACTTCAGCAGCGTTTGCTGTAGCTTACAGGGTGTGACTGGGATAGGAGGTTACACAGAAGCTCAGCACCTTCTTTCGTTCCGCTGATGAGCGGGGTGGTGGTACCTGAGCTGCGGAAGGTGGACTGAACACACTTGTCTGTGCACTGGATTTGGGGTAGGGAGGTTCTCCAGGGTTTCAGAGAATTTTTACCATGTGCATTTTTGTCAGCTGCCAGTTTTGAGGGTCTGAATGAAACATCTGCTCTGAAAACAGGTTGGGCGCCAGCCATATCAATCCACGGGGTTTGTCAGTCTGGTCATACAACTGCTATTGGTTGCTCTTATGTGTCTCTTTCAATCCTACTTTCTGTTTTCACTCTTTGTTGTTAACTGATTTCTGAAGAGGCTTAGCTCTTTGCCATTGTTTGCAAATGTTTGTTGATTTTTTTATTTTAATTTTTTTGGCAGTCATAAATGTATCTTTCTAGATTATATTGGCCTTTCTAGTTCAAAGCTGGTTGAAGGTTGTCTGGGGACAAGGCATGGATCTTGGGAATGTGTTCTTCTCACAGAACTTCCGTAGGCTTCAAAAAGAAATACCTGTGTGTGCAGCAGTGGACTGAGTCCGCGCAGCCCCTGCAGTTTGCAAAGAGCCAGGCGAGCCACAGCCAGCAGATAAATGGCTGAAAACACGGGGTACGGGGAGATCAGTCGCTGCGGTGTGATTCAGTGGGTTTGGAGGCGTGAGTTAGCACTGACAAGCACAAACGGAAAAACCAAATGTTAGAGTGCAGCTGGTTTGCTTGGTACTAACGTACTGCATCTGTGGCAAACCTCTGTCTCTGTGTTCAAAGGTTTCACCAACTTCATGCGCAGTCCTGCTTGTGATGTATTTAATCCTCTGCACTGCGAGGTGCACCAGGATATGGATCAGCCCCTCTGTAACTATTTTATTGCTTCATCTCACAATACGTACCTGACTGGAGACCAGCTGCTCTCCCAGTCCAGGGTGGAGATGTACGCGCGAGTGCTGCAGGATGGCTGTCGATGTATCGAAGGTATGTTTTTAGTGTCACTTGCTGGTTGTGAGAAGCACGATGGATATTGCATTTAAGCACCAGGTCAGTGGCAAACTGAAAGCATTAATGCTTCACTGTCTGACCAACCTCAGCAGTAAACTCCTGTTCTCTAGCAGTCTGAATGGGATTTTTCTGCTGAGAATGACCTTCTCAGACAAACATCACAGACGCTGCTGTTCTTTCGTGCCTGCGCTTTGCTTTATCTTTTCTCAGTCAGTGCAGGTTTTCCATTGTCCTGTATTTGTGTGAAGCACTTTTTTTTTGTTGTTGCACAAGCCCCAGTAAGATAATGAGCAGGCATGAGTTTGAGGCCCTGCAGCTGCAGCAGAACAGCCCTGGTTGTTCTGCTCTGCGCTTCCCTGGTGCTGGAGGTTACCACTTCAGAGGAGGGCTTCCTAATCCACATCGTTCAGAACAAGCTGAGCCAGCAAAGTTGCCTGTGCTTCACGAGCTGAGTGGTAAGGTGGGTGTTTGCATATGCAGTTCCTCCCACGGGTGTCAAGAGAAGAGGACGACAGGTGAGCAAACAGTGCCTTCTGTCAGCAGAGCTGTGTGTCCAGTTCTGCCACCACCCTAGAGCTGGGAAGCTTGGCTTTGGTCTGCCACGACAGAGACAGGATGCCGTTTTGTCGGCTGGGGATGCTGTTTGCCTGGTGGCCTGGAGATCGCATTTTATTCTTGTCTAAGTTTTGCATAATGTAAATAATAACAAAACATCAGAAATTGTCTTTTCAAGACTCTGTGTGGAATAAAGTCTTTTGACAAATTTAAACTTAGTATTAATTTTTTATGACTGACATTACAAAACTCATCTCTGGAAAAAAAAAATTGTTAGTCTGAACTTAGGTTGATTAGAGAAAGTGAATCTGGGAAAAGTGGGTGATCTGTCACTGGACTTTGCCTACTGAGGGAAAGCTCACTTTAGAGAGTAGTACCAGTATTACCCTACTTGCTTGACCTTGAAGATACTGTCCAGCTGAGGTAATAGTTCTGCAGCTTTCTCTTGGTAAAGTTTTCGTCGTCCTGTAGAGGCAACAGTAGTGATGAGTTTGGTGTAACTCCAGGGGAAGTATTGCTGAGGCCATTGTTGATGGATTTCATGCCGTTCTTACTAGAGTCAGTTATAAACCCGCAAGTTTAACTGGGAGTGGAAAAAGGCTAAATTGGTTTTTTTTTAAACAGCTTGTCCTCAGAAGGAGAAGCTGTTTCCCAAGAGACAGCTGTAAACATTGTTTGACTTATTACACCTTTGTAGTTTTGTATATGAGGAAAAAACTCTCAGTTTAATAAAAGGGGGGAAAACCAGCTCGGTTGCAGATTTCTCAATGTAAGAAAAGGCTGTATCCTTAGTCTTCGCTCACTTGGGAGGTCATAGTATGAGTGGAACCTGCCGAGGCCTGCGTGGTTGAGTGCTGCACAAGAGTTCTGCGGGCAAGCAAGACCCGCAGAAATACATAAGATCATGAGCAGCTCTTGATGTGTAGCTTTTTTATCTTGACAGTGGATTGCTGGGATGGTCCAGATGGAGAGCCGGTAGTGCACCATGGCTATACTCTTACTTCTAAAATACTCTTCCGCGATGTGGCAGAAACCATCAATAAATACGCCTTCATCAAGAATGAGTAAGTGTAGAGGCAGGTTTGAAGCCTCCCCTGTCTGTTTTGTGTCGTTAATCCCATGTCAAAATCAAAGTCGGCATCAGGAAGTATGTATATTCCTTTCAACACATTGAGAAATCGTAGAACCATTCCATTCCCTGGGTTGTATTTACTGTTCAACTGCATGGGCTCTTTCTATAGTCCACTGGAGAGTTCAGCCTAAGTTAGCTAGAAGGACCTTTCCTGCACTATAAACTCAGTACTGTTTTGAGCAGTCTGAGACTGTTGAGCATCTACAGATTATTTTGGTCCTTTGAACAGAACTTCCCACTCATCCAGAGGGAAATTCTCCTGAAAAATCATTACAGCAATATTCTCTACTTAAGAAAAATACTTTCTTTCAGCAGGTGAGTTGAAAAGCTGTCTCATCCGTAGTATGAGGACGCGGTGAGCTGTGGGGTGATGTTCTGATTCTGCTTCATTTGCCATGGTACTATAGAACAGTTTATTATGAAAACTGTGGAGTTTAACCATATGTACACAACAGGCTCAAATCATGAGTGGGTGTATAGAATTTTGAGTAGTTCAGAGAGAATAAAGGGAGGCAAATTTGTTTAAGAAATAGGCTGTTATATAGAGGAACAATGTCTTCGGCTCAGGAAATTTAAGCTGCAGATTCCTGAGCATGGGAGATTATTCTGGAAAGTATGGCCAAATATTTCTCCTTGGCCAGGGTCTGGGCATCTTCAGAGATGTGGCCTGACTCACTTAGCTGCACTTAAGACAAAGGCAGGTTGTTTCTGCAGCTATCAGTCTTTGGCAGATGAACAGAGGAGTTGGCAATTCGTGTGCATGTTGATTTCAAAATGCTTTGGGGATCCGGGAGGTCATGGGCGAAGTCCTTCCTCCTAAAGTGGGTTTGTTTCCAGATTCCTGACAGTGCAAAAGCAAGCTGCTCAAGCTGGTTTATGTGGTAAGCTGTGCTGGTCGTCTCTCTTAAAACAGTGTCTGGGGGTTTCGTTTCCAGGTTTCCCGTGATACTGTCTATTGAAAACCACTGCAGTATTCAACAGCAAAAGAAGATCGCTCAGTACTTGAAGGAGATATTTGGTGACAAACTGGACTTGTCATCTGTGGCCACTGGAGATTCCAGACAGCTTCCTAGCCCTCAAAACTTGAAAGGGAAAGTCCTAGTGAAGGTAACTTGCTACTGGCGGCATGTTCAAAATGCAACACAAGTCAGCATGTGACGTTGGTTGGGGATTTTCTTTGGCTCTGGAGAACCAGTGCAGCAGTACCGTGTGGAGCAGAGCAGAGGCAGAGAGCTAGAATCCTGAGCTTTTCAGAGACATTGAAATGGAGTGTACCTTGGACTATGCAAGTGTCCCAGAGTACTTATCCCTGTTGAAACACTTACAGCAGTGGATAGAATGTGCTTTCTATGAAGCATCTTCCCTGAGAGTCTTGAAGTTAGAGGTGCTTATCTTTAAACCTTAGCACCAAGTCAGGAGAGCAGGAAATTTGATGTAAAATGCACCGTTACGCATAGAAGGAGCAGTGACACAGGTACCTGAGCCTGATGTTTCCTCTTTTTTGAAATTTGTCTAATTTGTTATTAGTGGATATTGCTCTGTATGCTTGATATTCCTGTAGCTTCTAGATATTACTCTACAGACCCTTCCTGGACAAAGTATTTTGGAGTCTGAAAATTCCTTGCATTTTCTTGCATTTCCCCCTCACCCTGCTATGAGCTGTAGTTCATGAAATGAAACTGTTTTCATGGTTCATCAGCCGTGTTGATGAGAGAGGAGCACTTCAGAAGTGGCTGTAAGCAGTGGCGAGGGAGGAGGCCCCAAAGCACAGAAGTTAGTGTTGTGTGCAAGATTAATTGTTTGAGCATCTTGGTATAAACGGATTTGCTCTGAATGGAATTTCAAAGACCAAGATGGATATAGTAAGAACGAAATGCGAGGCAGGCCTTGGAGAGGATGATTAATAGAGCTGCGGCTTATGGTGTTGTCTAATTTACTTTGACACATGGGGGCAATTACTTCGCTGTGAGCTCTGGAGGTACTCTCCCCACCCCCCACCACTGTGTCAAGCTGGCTACGAGGGTCCGCAGTTTTGGCTGGATGTTATTTTGAATGTGTTTCAGTGTGTAGTACGGAGCTGACTCTGAATTAGGAAACCTGTGAGTGCCCAGCTGTGATTTTGACTCCCCCCGATCAGTTTTTGTGTGTATCTGCTTGTTAATGAGCTATACAAACACACAGTGTTGGTGTTTTAGGAGTCAAACAAAATGGTTTGTAATGTCAGGCATTCAACAAAACACAGCAAATTGCCCTGAAATGCTCCATCAGCGCTCAAAAGGCAGGAGAGGTTTGGCACGGTGCTGTTCCTAGGTGCGCTTTTGAGCTGCTCTTCTGAGCGCGTTTGAGTTGGTCCCTGTAGTTCGATTCTTCAGCACTGAAGCCCTGTGAGTAGTGACAGGGTGGTGCGGAGCTGAGCTAACGCTTTCAGACCCAGCAATGCTATTTCAAGCACCACTGTATCTGTTCACAAAGCCCCGTCTCCCATCTCCTGCTTGATTTAAGCAGCCCTGTTGGAAAAGGTGAAACCACATTTAGGGAGCAGCATCGTGTTGAGAAGCCAGCCAGTTTCTCATCTGTTTGCTATTATTTTTGCTCCATTTTCTACGTGTTCCTTGGAAAGGCAGTATTGATTCATTAGCCAAGCAATTTCAAGTAATGGCATCATTTTCATCTTGCTGGTGTACAGAAAGAGTAAGTCTAATAATACTCCTGGATGTAAGCTGGTATAAAGGAACCAGTGTGAAGTGAATTGACCCTCATTAGAAGGCAGCTCTATTAATTCCAAAGTGCAGTCTGTAAATCAATCCTCCTCCTTTCTGCAGAAATCAAGTGAGTTCTTGTCTACCTCTGTCACTGGCGAGGCAGCCAGAGGAAGACACATGCAGACGTCATAGCACCGAAGTTAATAGGTGATTTATTAAGTAGCAGAGGGTAAAGCAAGAGGTAATGCCACAAGTAACAGCTGGAAAGTGCAGATTGGGTGGCAGGAAAAGCTTTTCCAGCTGAGGACAGTGCATGGGAAGGGGCTGCCCAGAAAGCCAGGGGAGTCTCCACCCTCGAGAGCTGGCAAAGCATGGCTAAGCAAAGCTCACCTAGAGCTGGTGAAGATCTCCCTTTAGTGGGAGAGTGGACTGGAGAACTTCAGAGGTCCCGTAGCTAGTGTTTCTAAGGTTCCGGGGTGGGGGTTCGCTGTGAGTGATCATACACGAGAATTAAAGATGAATGTGCTAAAAAAGGAGAATTAATCTGCTGGAGCCTGTGTTTTAATTTTTTGTTTACCAGCAGTAGCCAATAACCTCTCTTTGCTCATCACTGTAATAAGCTGGAAACTAGACACAGAATTAAAGTAGCTCCTTTCTAGGGTAGGTATGTGATGTTCACAGTGCTGGGTTGGCAGCTCCTTTGGATTGCTGCACTCTTGCACGAACATGCACTATTAAAACGGGCTTTGCTGCTTCCTTCAGGACGATGGCTCTTGCAGAGACTTCTTTCGTGTCTGCATTTTTCATTCTGAGAAGGGCCCAACCCAAAATCTTAACTTCTGACTTGTAGAGTTTTATTCTAAATATACAACCCTGCTAGGGGTAAGCCTGAAATACCTGAGAGGCGTTGCAGACAGGTCTGTGGACACGTGCTGGCTTGCTCCAGAGGTGGGAGGTGGTGTGCCGCCTCTGAAAGAGCTTGTGAAGATCTTTCACTAACAAGCTCTTCCAGGAGCACTGAAGTGATCTCTTGTGATAACCTGGGTCCTTGAACCGGTTTGCATGAGACTCTCTGAAAACAAATTCTAAACTCTGGTCACCATTTGCAGAAGTAGGAGTTGAGGAATGGGCTACTTTGGTCTGTGACTGAGTAACACCATCCATGTGAGCATTGACGATGAATATTTTTTCTTCATTTTAGGGTAAAAAGTTGCCCTGCAGTCTTGGAGCAGATGCTGAGGAGGGGGAGGTTTCAGACGAGGACAGCGCTGATGAAATCGAAGATGACTGCAAATTAAAGCCCTGCTATGTATGTGCACACACCCCCTTCCTAGAACTGCTACATCTCTGTGTTCCTTATGTGCTTGCTCCATAATCCTGCATACTGCTGTTAGCAGATCAGAGCTTGTACCTCAGCAGGTCTGATTTTATCTCTGCTTTCGAATGTCACCCAGTGAGGTTGCCTTGTTGCCACACGGAAGCACCCATCTCTAGTTCTCGTCAGCTGCTTTTGGGTTACGTACTGATGTTTTAATTTGACTCTATCATTTATGCCTGCTTTTAGTCATTGAATGTTTTTCAGAATAGCTTGGGGTTTCTTTATGGTTTATAGAACTAGTTCAGAGGAAGTATGTGTTTTTGGCAGTTCTTCCTCTCCCTGATGCTGCTACGATACTAGTGTCAGCACCATCTTCTGGGGGATTCATCTACACCACACAGAACCACACAGAAGGGTTGATTTGGTTCCTGCCCCCCTTCCCCTTCCCCTGCCTCCCCCAGGTAAACAAACCCCCTTTATGTTACTGGACAGAATAATGTGACTTGGAAAGTCATATTTCTGTTTGCTGTCCCATGCTGTTCAATAGGAGCAGTCTGTACCTGACTGACACGGCTTGAGCACTTCTGAGGAGATGACGCTTTCTTCAACAGAAAGACCTGAGACAGAACTTTGCAATCCTAAAGCAAACTCCAGTACTTCTTTTGGGGCTAGAAATGGACAGAGCTGTTGCTTTTCTCTCCCGTCTCAGGAGAGGCCTCACACCCTACGGACAGAGGAATGCTATGAAACAAAGAGCTGACACTAGGACTGGGTTCTGGGGTGACCTCTGTGGTGGACTGTGCTGTGGCGAGGCACTGTACATTGTGTCAGCAGGGACTAAAGAGAAAAAGGAAAGTGGAAATGGCAATAGAAAAGGCAAAACCAGGCAGGATTAGGCAAGAAGCTGCTTCTTGTAGAGAGGAGCCTGTGTGGCCTGAAGTGTGTGTAATGCTTCCTCAGGCTGTCCCAGAAGTGACGGACATGATGATCTACCTTAACTGCATGTCTCAATGTCTTTCAGAGTAATGGTGCAACTGAGCACCAGGTGGAATCCTTTATAAGAACAAAACTGGAATCGCTGATGAAAGAATCCCAAATCAGGGACAAAGAAGATCCTGACAGCTTCACTGTGAGGGCTCTGCTGAAGGCAACTCACGAGGGTTTAAATAGTAACCTGAAGCAGGTAGGTGGGTTTTTCCCTTTTGCGTGCTCTGTTGAATATTAGACCTGTGGTGCAGGTTTTTTGGGTGAGAAAGCTGATAACTTACGAGCAACTTCTGAGAGTTTGTATTATCCAAAACGAAAACTTGGAGCTATTTCCTGAAGACCTCTAAGGAGAGAATTTGAATGGGCAAATGGGAAGGGTTTGCTGTTTCACTGTGTCCTCATCTGGTTTATTCCCTGTAAAACTGGGAAGTGACTGACTCAGCAAGTAGCAGTATCATGAGCGTGTGTCAGGTGGTTTAGTTTGTGTCTAGGTTGTTGGGGAGAGGTTCTTTTCCTGTCGCCTTAGTCGTGATAACTGAACACATTGTCCTCCTGTAAAGCCGATGGCTGGTTTGTAGAGCACTGAAATGCAGGATTGTGCTTCTGCTGCCCTAAGCAAGGTTCTATTTTTTCATGGCTCTTTTTTCAGGCTGTTTTGGATCAACAACAGTGTATGTCTTTTCCCTTTTGTGTCAAACTATTTTGCTTTGGTAAAGCAGTAAAATGTACTGGAATTTTGAGTACATCAATAAAGAATTAGTACCTGGAATCCACGGTCACCTCAACTGGATACAACCCCCAGTTACGTTAAACCCAGAGTCAATTGTTCTGGGGGGGATGTGCCTGCACTGTACCGGTGTAGTCAGAAAGGTCAAGTTTGTGTGGCTCTGCTTGCTGCACATCTTCACTCTGCAGGGGCTGACAGGCTCTACGTAAGCCCTTTCTCCAAGGCTGGACCTTTGAGACTTCTGCCTGAAGCCAGGCTTGACTGCGGAAAACATACTCGGCTTGTGCCGGTGCCCAAGCCGTCTGGCGAGAGCTGCGTGGTGGAGGGAGGGGGCTGTAGGAATGCAGAGGACAAAGCATCTGACCTGACAGAGAAGGGTTATTTTCAGACTGTGGCTTTGCAGGGTGAGAACAGACTCAGCTTGGCGGTTCCCTTTGGCCTTGGTGAGGGCAGAGAGGAGCCATTATCGTTATGATAGCAAGAAGTGAATCCCAGCTCCACACGGAGCAGGGAGTAACTGATGGGACTTGCTGAAATGCTGCGGCAATACTCTTCAGCACCTCTAGGTCTCTGCCTTGCTCTCCCGAAGGTGAAGGGATGTGCATTCCTGACAGGAAGAGCTAGGTGCTGCCAGCAGTTATCAGAGCGATGGCTAGGGGCATGGCTCTAAGAGTGAGACTCTGATTTGGGGCTGCTGTGGAAAGTCCATGTTTATCTGTTAGAAGGATTTATTTCTTCCCCTTTGCTTTTGTGGCTATTTTCAAGTACACTTTCAAATGTCACTGTGTTCTGTTGTTGCTTGGCTGCCTTTGCTAGACTCTCTGTTCTGCATGGTTGGTTGTGTCTTGAGTGTTAATGTTCATACTTTTCCTTACTGTTAGAGGATCACTAAGCTATCAAGTGTATAAAGAGATTAGAAAAGTCCTGTAATGAGATTTTGGATTTCAGTTTGTGCTCACAGATCAGTCTGCTCTGTTTAGACTTTCACTCACTTTTATTCTCCCTTGCCATCCCTGTACTTTTCTAAGAGTCAGGGTGACACACAAGAAATTATATTAGGTTGAAACTATGTCTTTTAGAGACTGTAGCAGACTCCTTAAAGACACTTCTGCAGGTATCCAGTTACACTGTTTACTGCACTTTCTCTGCACAGAACCTGGACACAAAAGAAGGTGGAAAAAAACCCCATAGTCGATCACTGATGGGCAACTTCGGTAAACACAAAGTAAGTAGAACAAGAGACTCCGTTTGCTGTTCCAGATCTGCCAGCAATCTAGAGACACTGGGTATGTGTTATTGCTTGGGACAAGCTTGGGGGGGTGGGGGTGGGAGGGGCAGGGGAGGCAATGAGGGAGGACTACGTGATTACTCTTGGTGTGTTAATTGCTGTTCAGAAGAATATTAGCTGCTGGCAGTGTGGAGAACCCCTTAAAGGGGGTCATGCAAACTGCAAAAAAAGTCTTGCCTGACCAGAAAGGTGATCTTTACTAGTGATGTGGAATTGCTGGTTTTCTGACCAAACCTGCAGCAGAGCAATGTAGACTGCACCTTGGTGTGTCCCTGTTTTCCAGCCCCCCTCCACACTGCTGGCCTTCGGTGCCCAGCATTCCTCTCTTCCACAGCCCAAGCAGTGCCGTGCAGGGTGCTGTCACTGTCCGCTTGCTGCCGGGGCCTGACTGCTGGGACTGAGCTCTAGCTCTGGGCTCCTGCTGTGTGAAAACGTGTTCTGCTCTGATCTCCTCCCGGTTTGGCATGTAGAATGTTTGTGTAGCTGCTAGGTCAGGTTGTCTGCTTTGCTGGGTCTTCGCTGTGGCGGCCCTACGGAACCAAGCAAGAGCTAATACAGTTCCAGTGAGTGTGGGGCTTCATTTACACAGGACAGAGAGCAGCCACCAAAACGGACAGTGCGCCAGTGTTTCCTCCCATTTCCTGACACATGTGTTCCTGTCATCCACCTCCCTGGTTCCCACACTCCCCCAGTGCCTCCAGGCTTGGGTTTACTGAATGAGTAGCCTCAGCATGAGCTGATCCAGCTGAAAGCTTCTTTCCTCTCTGAGCCAGTTAGCAGATCCCCATGAGCAGATAGCTCGTGGTGAGAGGCATGCAGCAGGTCTGCAGCCAAGCCCCTGCGCCACCAGCGGCTTCCCTGCCTCCAGCCCGCTCAGCGCCTGTGGTCCTCCTCAGCCGTACCCGTGGTGGAGGCTGCAGCCGAGCAGGGAGCACTCTCTGTAATTGATAATCTGAGCAGCGGCTTAGGAAAAAACCAGCAATTACGAAATATTTCATAGAACCTCAGCTGTCACCAGCTCATCTGCCCTGAAGCCAGCTGGGAGCCATCATAAATTCTCTAGGCAGACACTCCCTGGGCTCATATTTGCACTTTGATTATAAGTTCACATCGGTCTGAAGTGGTCATATTTCTTTCAGCAGCTTCAGCTCAGTGGGCGTTATCAACCCACTGGGTGCTGAGATCCGCAGGTACCCATTGTGCATGATAGTGGACATTCCCATTGTAACCCCTGCTTGCTGATGGGAAAACAAATGCTGTGCAATGAGATGTCACGGACAAAACCCAACCATTCAAAACTGCCAGTGACACAGGGCTGGAAAGTATGTCAATAATTTAATTAACTAGTCATCCTAATGGACGTGGCAGCTTGGAAAGCCCATTCATTTCATCTCTGCTGCAAAAAGATGAGGAGTATATATATTTTTTAAAAATTACTATTTTTTAAAAATAATGATCGTATTGTAGACTGAGGCAACAGGAGTGAGTAACTTCCCCCTCATGCCTCTCCAGCTAAAGGGATGCCTGGGAAAGATGGTTACTATTGATATTTTTGCAGGTACAGAATTATCCACCATGGGATATTGACTTGTGATGTTTTCAGCTAGCCCTTGCGCCAAGCGTGTGCACGTATTAACTCTGTAAAAACTGCCAGGGGAGGGACAAAGACCCTAAGGCTGGCAATCCCTCCAAGATAACCACAGGAAACATCCAGAGCACAGAGCTGCGCGTTCCTGAATTGAACCCCGCACATGAGTTCCAATACAGTCAGCTGTATTTCAGAAAACGAAGTGAGGAACATCAGTGGTGTAGCACAGCAGGGGAAATCTGTGCTCAATTAGCCATACCAGCAAAAGGATAAGGAGCTCTCAGTTATATCATTAACTACCACTTGATGAGAAGGGAATTGAAGAAACGCTCCCTTGACGCTATAGTTAGTGATATAGAAGATGTAATGGTGAAAGTGGAAACTGTTAAATAGGTGCCTATGAAAACAAAGGTGCTTTTGAGATGTTAATCTTAGCTGTTTTCTTTACTGTGTACTGCAATAATTGAATGTGTGTGTGGCTCAAGGCAGCAGAAAGATGGTTGAATCTTGTGCCCAGCCTCTGTTCTCAACTGAAAGAATTTGGTAAATTCCCTAAACTGGGGGGAACATAGGCAGGTGGAAGCAATACACTGTACGTTTAGATCCTACTGTGAGTTACTGTTTGTTAGATATGATAACATCCATCAGAATTTTGGCAGGCCCAGTGTGCTGGAGACAGTGGAGCAACGTTGTCCCCTCAGATGAGGAAGGAGAAGGGGAGGGGAGCTGCAGAATATTCAGTGGCCTGCAATCAGTTACTTTGAGAAGTAATTTTCCTCGGGGACTTGTCTGCTCGCCAGCAGATAAACCTGCTCTGTGGCTGCAGGCTTGGTCCTTGCAGTTCAACGGAGTGTGATCAGGGCACAGATGCTTTGTGTTGGCTCTTCTTCTCTGCAGTGATGGAAGCAGTTGACATACCAGCCAGGGTTCTCTGCTGTCGAATCTCCAGGGTCATTCCACACCCTTGTAGGACACTGGTCCTGTGCCGTAACCCTGCTGTAGCTCCTCCACCCACCCACCTGACATAAGTGACAATAATGAGAGTTTATAGACCCACGCCACAAACTGCCACTGCTCTGCTCAATTCTTTCCCAACAGAAAGCCGGGAAGGCAGCATCCAAATACCACAGTGCGTCAGATGAGGACGAAAGCCAGCAAAGCTCTTGTGGGAAGGAACTGGGGCAGCTCCACAGGTACGCTATGAATCACTGCGGCTTTACGGCTCAGTTCAAGCTAGCGACATGTTTACTATTATCAGTATTTATATGTCATTGCCTCAGGGGAGGCTGTTCTTAAGAGCAGGTTGTTTATGACGCAGCTGTTGGGGTATAGTGTGCTGTGACTGCTGTAGCCTGGTAATTTGATTGCACAGGTTTTTATAGGCTGCAAACAGCAATTACCCTCGCACTGAAAAGAAGTGGGATAGTAATGCTCTGCTAATGGAAAAATGCCAGTCTGCATTTTACGTGCGATAAACAGTGCTCAGAGAAAACTGTTTAGGCTAAATAAGGGCACGTCACAGCCCAGCCAGCTTTGTTCCATCTGAGAATGGAAAGGAAAAGCAATCCAACAAGTGCCATTGAGAATGCATTGGTTGTCACTGAAATGCTGCATTTCTGGATACAGCTCGAAGCCTTTTTTATCAATGAAGCTAACAGAAAGGGGGATTGAAATATGCTTTAAATACTGAAAAATTCCCCATTTGCTTTATATGTTATACACAACTCAGCAGGCTGGCTCGTAGAAGGAAAACGGTGAAGCTGTGCCGAGCCCTGTCAGACCTGGTGGTGTACACCAACTCTGTGGCAGCCCAGGACATAGTCGATGACGGTAAGACTGCTGCCACAAGTCTTTCCCGTGCCTTTTTCACTTCTGGTACGGTAGAAAACATATCTCTGTTCTCAAGGTTCCCCTTCTTTTCCAAAGAACGTTTAAAAGCGGAGCAGTTAGCTAGCTGTTCCTTTTACTTAACCGTGGAGGAAGGGTAAAGCAC
>NW_010391923.1:17624-30336 GCF_000710305.1 Buceros rhinoceros silvestris | reverse complement strand
CTTTCCCTAGCAAATACCCTTCCCCTGGGTTTCTTGGTTTAGTAGCAGTTTTAAAAGTGAGGCTTTTCAGGAGAACGCTTTCCTGTTTTCACAGTTTTATAGATTTGCCATCACCTTTTAACTTTATCAATTTTAAGTAGGGTTTAGTAACGCGATAGATTTGGATTGTGATAAATAGAGGTGATCCCTGTCCAGAAAGCATGCCAACCATTGTATTGCTGAACGTGTTAGAGGCAGAATGGAAACTGAGAAAGTTCCAGAGGAATCTGTGAGGTGGGCATGGAGAGGTGGTACTGGTGAGTTGGTCTAACTGCTCCAAGCTGGGCCCTCTCTCCTGGGAAAGTCTTCTGGTTGGTCTTTCTCCCAGAGCGCTGGTCAAAGGGAGCCTGCCCAAGGGGGTGAAATGCTCAGAAGCAGCTTGTGCCCTTCTGTTACACAGTGTAGATGAATTGCATGTGACAAGAGGATTGTTGTAACTTTGGACTAAACCTTATGTTTCTCTTATTTAATACCAGTGTACCTGAGGTCTGAGATCAACCCTGTCTCCTAGGATTGCCTTATAACTTGTTTGTTGATGTAACAATGCCCACAGGATCAACAGGGAACGTGCTCTCGTTCAGCGAAACACGAGCCCACCAAGCAGTGCAGCAGAAGGCCGAGCAGTTCATGCTCTACAACCAGAAACAGCTGACGAGGGTCTATCCATCTGCCTACCGGATTGACTCCAGCAATTTCAATCCTTTGCCTTACTGGAACGTTGGTTGCCAGTTGGGTAGGTGTTGCATGACCAGCGTACTTCCCACATGTTGTGTATGTGCTAAGTATTGTCTTTGTCAATGACACTCGAGTTTTCTCTTCCAACAGTGGCACTAAACTACCAGTCTGAGGGACGCGTGATGCAATTAAATGAAGCAAAATTTAGGGTAAATGGCAACTGTGGTTATGTCCTCAAACCTCAGCAGATGTGCAAAGGTAACGTCCCGCTATACATTTATTACCGTAAGTGTCAAAGCTTTCAGGAAGTGTCTTCCTATGAAGCTGCGAAGACACAAGGAAGGAAAGTAAGAACATATACAGAATCTTTCATATCTCCATACGTTCACAACTCTTAGACTCTGTAAGTACTAGTATGCAATCTCTTGCTCTTATAGATCTACTTTGAGGGCTTCATCTTATTAATATGTGTTTAAAAAAAGAAAAAGGGTTCCTGGGACAGACAGCAAGAGATGTGTCATAGCCTAGGCCCAAATAGCTTGAGAAACGCTGGAGGAAGTGTGGGTCCCTGCAGCAGGCAGTGCTGCTGCAGGAAGCAGCTTCCTCAGCCCTAGCTGCTGGTTCTTTTTAACGTCTGGGCAGCTGTGCCAGCAGCAGGATCAGAGTGCTCATCTGGGTTATAGCTAGTGGAGTTTTTGAAGCTACTGCTTTACAGAAGGAAGTTTCAATTCAGAGGACTCCTGCAAAACCCAACTGTTGCAGGGCTCCTGTCTGTCTGGTAATCGTATAAATGAGGGCTGCTCAGTGCATAAAAGGTAGTAAGAAAGTGCAATGGAATTTTAAAATTAACAATCAGCTGCTCTACAGGCTGTGAGTTACTTATGACTGAATTCTGGCTGCGCGTGTGCGTGTCTTGGGGGGCAATGCTTACTCCATGTGTCTTTTTTCTCATGTTTCTCATTTCTTGACACTTTTTAGGCACGTTCAACCCCTACTCTGCTGATCCACTTCCTGCCAGTCCTAAAAAGCAGCTTATTCTGAAAATCATCAGTGGGCAGCAGCTGCCAAAGCCTCCTGACTCGATGTTAGGAGACAGAGGAGAGGTAAGAGACTCTGCTACCAACAGATGCTTTCATGAGAGGTTCTGGAGTGACATGACAGGACTCAAACTTTCTCCTCCTTTAAATACGCCACTAAATTTCAGATATTATCAAGCTTTTGGTCACTAAATACTACATTTTCCCAGAGTCTGTATCCTACACACGATGTTTAAGAACAGATTTGTTTTGTATTTCGAGGGTGACTTTGCTTTTTGAAAATGAATCATAGCTGGTCATAGCTCTTGAGACTAAAACCGCACATCAGCTTATACTGCATGAAGCCATTTCCCATGGTCGTGCTGCTTGCAAATGCATACGAATCGAGGAGTTTAAATTCTCACGTGAATCTAAATTAACTCTCTGCATGAATTTTCTTAAAAATTTACCTTCTCATATCATTGGTTTGCTTTTAAAACACTTTGTTTTTTAAAAACTAGATTATAGATCCCTTTGTCGAAGTGGAAATTATCGGGTTACCTGTGGACTGCTGTAAAGATCAGACCAGGGTGGTTGACGACAATGGTAAGATAATCTGGCTGATTTCCTCTTCTTAGAGTAAAAGATTAAGTAGTTATAAATGATTCAGTATCTGGTATTACTTCCTAAATGGCAAAGCTTCTCATCAGATGAACTCAAATGCTTATATTTTAACAAATTAACTCTGATCCCTAGACAGAATTTCTGGTGTCTGGAGACAGACAAGCTGGAGGTGAAGGACAAGAACTGTTCATCACAGTATCTTTCTCCTGGATTGTTCTTAAATCTCCTTTATGCAGAAGTTCCAAACATTTATATTGTTATTGTATGTAAAATATGTGTATAACTTCAAAGGCAATGAAAAGGAATGATGTCCTAAGCAGTTTCACAGCCTTCCTGGGGAGGCAGTGGATAGCAGTGGGACAGCCCGGTGCAGCAGCAGCGGTGGCCATTGCTTCTCGTAAGCAGTTGCAAAGCCACAGGTGGAAAAAAAGTAGTTCTTGTTTGGTTTGGTCTCTCTGTAGCCTGCCATAGTGCTACAAAACCATAGCTGGCCTTGGTATCCCTGCAGCTACCCAGCCAGAACCGTGCTGTTTGTAAGAGCAGTCCAGGAGACAGTGCTCACTTCTCAGTACTTACCTGATGGAGATGGAGAGCACCTGGAGCGAGATGAGCAATGAGTTCTCACCTGTGTGCTGGGTCTGCTTGCTTCTTGTGCCTCATGACAGTTGAGGCTAGCGCTGGCTATGGGCTTGTTTTCCAAAACTTCTGTTCTGTTTGTTTTACAGGGTTTAATCCAGTTTGGGAGGAAACACTCACTTTCACTGTCCACATGCCCGAAATAGCTCTGGTGCGGTTTCTTGTTTGGGACCACGATCCTATTGGGCGAGACTTCGTTGGACAAAGGACTCTGGCCTTTAGCAGTCTTGTGCCTGGTTAGTCCCATTTGTTTTCCCTGACTTAGAAATCGAGCCAAAGAGTGAACACCTTGGAACTTAAAGCTCAAGATGAGGTTATCAGCATAAAATATGTGCTTCTGTTCCTGAGACTTCACGTGTGGGCTTGGACAATTCTCCTGGCACCTTCAGGTGGTTTAGTCACCAGGACATGAAGGAGTTTAGGTGTCTGCTTTTGGAAATTACTGCTGGTGTCTTAAATATAACATGGAGGCAGTTTGTACCGGGGGGCTTGGAAAACCTGTGAGGACACCAGAGGTTTTAGGTATAAGGTAACTTCGTGTGTTTGTTTTATAGACAGTCGTTGCCAGTTGTGCATGAAGTGCAAAAGGTTGATTATTTGTGGTGCCATGTTGTTGTTTTACTAGGGTACCGCCATGTGTACTTAGAAGGACTGACAGAGGCATCCCTATTTGTTCATATAACCATTAATGAGATCTACGGAAAGGTAGGTACATCTGGAGATTCACATCTTCTATGGCTTGTTTTTTTGTTGTTGTAATTCTTCTGATAAAGATGGATTTAAATACAGTGCAGAAGCTCGCAGGATATGTGTGTTTTCTGTACAGTTCTTACAGCTTTAGGCTCATGGCATTCTGTACTTGGATTAGCAGTGCTAATTGCTCTCTCTGGCAGCGACCAGTAATAAAGTTTAGACAAATTATTCAGATCTCGCAGCAATGAAGAGGCTCTGTTGCTCTTAACTGGATGCCTTCATTTATACTCGTGCCTATAGGTACCTACTCAGAGCATCAGCACGCTCAGGGAAGCGAAATGCAATTCCTTACTCCTGGTGTTTTCTCTGAGGAGCACTGAGCCAGGGCAGCCCTTCACAGCACACCCATGCCCAGCAGAACACGGGGCTCTCTGCAGCTCAGCTACCCCAGTAGCAACGCAGACGTGGTGCTGTCAGATGCTTGGGAAGCAGCAGGGTGTAGCTCGTAGTGTGTGGGGTTCCTTTCTGGTGATCAGCAAGAAAAGCGTAGCGTGCAGTTCCCCCAGTCCCAAGCGTGCAGGTGCTTATGAACGTTCTTACTGGTGGCACCTAGTAACTCTCTAGTCTAGATACAGTAAGTACTCTTCTTCAGAGCGTTAAACTGACTGTGTTTCAGAACTAAATCCTGAGAAATATGATGCACCAGAACATGCTGTTGATGCAAGCTGACAAGCAGCTAATTTAAGCTTTAGATCTTCCAGGTTTCAGTGCATACATTTTGCTTTTCCGCAAGATTACTAATTTTAAAACAAAAGTAAAGGCACAGCGCTTTTGTAAGAGTTTGTAAGAGGTCATTGGCACCAACTAGCACAAAGAAATTAAGGCCGCGCTCAACAGGATGCTAAAATAAATTAGCCCTTGGTAGCGGGTTTAAAAAACTAGCACACAAACCCCCAAACAACCCCCCTATACCTTTATGAAGGGTGTAGGTTGAAAGAACAGTCAGCCCTCTGTCCTTCTCCCTTCCGAGAGTGGCTGCAGCGAATGCCCTGTCAGATGTGTATAACCACAGTTCAGCCAGCACCCAAGGGATCTCAGTGGAACAGAGCCAGAAGATAACGTAGACAAGGCCTAGGGGCTGGGACGAGGTGTGGTCCAGCTCCTGGCTTAACGCCCCTGCCTTTATCCTCCCTGATCCCATTAGCTCACTGATGGGTCCTGGGGACGGCTCTGTAAACCGCTCGGATGTCTGTCTGTCTGTCTCTTGGCATCCTCCTCTCAGCGCAGGGAGCAGCGTTTCAGCGTACTTGTCTGTTCTCGGCTCCACCAGAGTTCCTCCCGCCAGGGAGGACAGTGGCAAGGCCACGGAGGGAACGGCACCGGCTGTACCAGGCCTGGTGTGTTCCATGCACAATGAGAAGCTTTTAGGATTCAAGGCAGATTTTGTTACTCCTAAGTCAGTGTAAAAATAAAAGCAGCAGGAAACAGCTTGCGACGCGTTTGCGATATACACTGAGACCTGTGCTCCTCTGGGACGTGTGTGAAACCACGGGGTGAGGGGCTGTAGGGGAGCCTCTTTGGCTAGTGCTCTTGCCTCACGTGCTCTTCACAGAAGAAATGTACTCCAGAAAAATAGCAGAGCATAGCTTCTTGGGGAAGACACAAAGAGGCGTGGGGTGGAAAGAGCCACTCAGACTTGAATAGACCAAGTGATGCAGAGATCATCTAAGGCCTGCCTTAGCGATTGGCTGTTTTTGTTGGTAATGTATAAAAAAAGGCTGAAGGTGCATTTGCATCCTTCTCAGTGAGGATGTCTGGGCAAGTTTGCGAGAAACTCATACGTAATTTCACATAGTTATAGTTACAGCTGATGCACTATTACCTTATTTGCTTGTGTCACAGTCTGGAAAACGTTAGCCAAATGTATTTGCATTTTTTTGCCTTTCAGTGGAGCCCTTTAATCCTCAATCCCAGTTACACAATATTGCACTTTCTAGGAGCCACAAAGGTAGACTTTATTAGCATGCACTTTGCACTTGCTGGGCGCAGTGGTTCCTAACGCATGATCTGCAGCTACTGAACTTACATCATTCTTCATTCAGGCTCTGAAACATTTGAGTATTGCTTTGATGAAGCCCGTGCATAAAACTCCAAGTTAATGCGTAGCCTGTCGCTGCAGTACACTTCTTCCAGTTTTGTCATCTCCGATTAGGAGACTCTGAGCAAACTTCTCTCGTAACTGTGGCAGGCTGCCATCCTCATGAGGAGAACCACAGTCATGCATGATCCATGGAGACCTGTGCTGCTGGTTCCTTGGTCAGAGTAGATGTGAAGTGCTTGGTGTGAATTTTTGCTTTGCTGCGTTTTTAACTTTGTCCTCATCGTTCATAAGTCCTCTGAAAGCAGCCCTTTTTGCTGGACTCACTAATAACAGTCTGAACTCACTCGAAACCACGGTTATTCTTTTTCCTTTCAGAATAAGCAGCTGATAGGACTCAGAGGGCTGTTTAACAAGAATCCTAAGCACAGTTCTGCTGAAACCAGTGGGCACTACGTACGAAAGCGGTCTATTGGTGATCGAATTCTCCGGCGCACAGCCAGTGCACCAGCAAAAGGCAGAAAGAAAAGCAAGATGGGTTTTCTGGAAACTGCTGAAATTAAAGACAGTGCCTCTGAACCAGCAGACCTGAAAGACAAAGATGGAGTCGTCAGGCGTACCAGCCGGAGTCTGCAAATGCGTCCTGCTTCTATGCCCGTGGACAAATACCTTCTTGTAGAGCTGCCGTGCCCAGAAGGTGAAACTGCCCAGGACACCAAAGAAAAAGAAAACACATCTGGTAAGATGCTTCCAAAATTGCTTCTGCTGCAGTGAGTCGCAATCGCCTGTTAACAGCCCCGGTTGTGCAGGCTCTGTGCTAGTGTTTTATTCAACTCAAATAGGAGTTACTAGGCAAAATTACATGTGCTTCAGATTGCTGTGTTTTATCAGCTCCTTAAAGCCTTTGGTAAGTGACACCAGGAAAGCTGTCTGCTCTCTAGACTAGCCAAATGACTTCCAGGAATTTCTGGAAGTGCTCTTAGAAGAACACTTGCCAAATTTCTCCTTGTAATTTAAGAACCAACCTTCAATTACACTTCGTCTGTCTCTGGTTTGCTGCTGTCGCTTTACTCATGGAGTCGGGGTGTTTCCTCCCCGTTTTCAAGGAGGGAGAACAGCATGCAGCATGTGGATTTGGGAATAGTGGGTGTAAAGAGCTACGCAGACTTTCAAATAGATGTAAAAGGGGTAAAAGTAGGTCAAGCTTTGTATCCAACAGTCCTGATATCCTCCTCTTAGCCTAGGTTACTTAATTTGATTAATTTCTATGGAAAGCATGTGTAGGGATAACATCTTGGTCTTAGATTATTGATACACAATTTAATTCTTAAAACAGCTTTTTTCCGAGTGTATTCAGCACTAACAGCCCTGGTTTTGAAATCCGGTTAGTCCTGTGGCTGCAGCAAAGTGCTTGGCCTGTCTAATACTTGCTCTGCTTGGCCTGTCTAATACTTGCTCTGCTGGAATATTTAAATTACTGTAGGCAGCTTTGAGTACAGTGGCTGTCTCTGCCCTGAGCCTGTGCCTAGGCTGCAGTGTCTGTACTGCTCTTGGGAGCTGTTTTGTGTGTTTGGGAAGAGCATGGGCACTTGAGGCTGTCCCCACGCAGCTGCAGGGCCCAGCAGATCCTCAGCCTCTGGTCAGGTCTGACAGCACAGCGTCTCTGCACTTAGTCCCTCTGGGCTCTTCCCCTGCTGGAGCAGGACAGCCAGAAGCACCATCTGTCTACTGAGGGAAGATGCAGAGCGCACATGGAGAACTTCTCCTGGCCAGGGGGGACTGGAGTACTCCAGTCGCTCCCTGGGATGCCGCTCTGCTCTGAGTATTTTCAGCTACAGAGCAGCAGCTTCCAGCAACCACAGGAGCCCCCCTAAAAGAGAACTCCCAGGCACAGGTGAGGAGTCGTCGAGCCTCCTTTCCTCTACTTGCCCGTTAGAGTGGCTTTGAAGGAACAGATAATCTGCACATCACCTTGTAGGAGTTACTTAGGAGAAACAGCAAGCACAGTCAAACCAGCTCTTTTTTTACAACCCTGAGAAGAAACTGCAGGCAGGAGAAAGGAGAGTCTCAGTAAAGGAGATCAGCTCTGAGATGCTGTATGTTCCATTGAAAGGTCCTCTAGATAAGCCTATGAAGATGCTAGAGCTCAGCCATTCTTTGCAACAGATGTAATAATTTCTTAGCTATTTCTTCTTAAAGATGCTACAAAGACACACAATTCTTTTATGAGAAACTTCCACACTTTTTGGAGGTCGCAGTTCTGCACTTACAGCAAAACAGCCTTTGCAGAGAGACAGGTCCTAGTGAGATGAGCTAAAAAGCCGCCACAGGGAATGAATCCTGCCCCTCCTAACTGCAAGGACTGGATCCTGTCCACTGGAGTCTCTGTAAGGATTGCTCTGTAACCCCCGTGGAGGAGGACTTAGACGTAAAGAAGTGAGACGTGATTTGGCATGTAAAAACAAGTAAATGATTTGGCGGAGGAAATGCCTGATGCATGTTTTTCATGGAATTCAAAACCTTGCCCTCGTGAACGTAGTCTGCTTGTGGAATATCGAAAATTAAATCCTTAAATCGTAGCATTTTACAATACCTGTAAAATACAGTCTGGAGTCCAGCTACTCGGTGCGTTTTTACTCGGCTCTTTTAAGCATGCATCTTATTTCCAAGTATGATGGTTTTTAACAGAGCTGTTTTGTTCTGTCTTTGTTGCCATGCTTCTTTATAGTTCAAATGTGAATAGGAACTCAGCGGAAGGTAATCCCATCTGCCAGCTCTGATATGGTACCTCATTAACATTACCTGCAACCAGTATTACATCACCTGCTTGATGTAATAGACGTTCAGAGGAAGTTTCAGTGAAATGCCTGCAGTTGTATTTTTCCATTTGTTCACATCACACAGATAACTTGTATGAAACCTGCACAACCCCATAATTAAGTTCTGTCACAACTCTACCTAATTTTGCGTTCTCCATTTGTCTGTCTGAGGACAAAATAGTTGTTAACAAGCAGAACACAATATTGTATGCAACTAATTGTTTCTTGTTTAATTTAGCCAACAGTGATGACAACACAAATGAGAGAGAAACAAACTCGAAAGAATCTGTTTTTCCACGTTCTGAGGAAACAGCAAATACTTCAAATCTGGCATCTCAATTAAAGAATGACCAGGAGATTACAGCTGACTCCTTAGCACCACCTCTACAGGAGCAACCTGAACGTTTAGCTTTTGCAAGGAAGGTAGCTGAAACAAGTCACCTCATGGGCTGTCAGGAAAATAATTCTTCCGCTGGAACTGGCCCCCTAATGCAGGGCTCTGATTTTGAACTTTCCCTGGAAAAAACAAATTACAAAAACTGTGGAGACAGGAAAAAGGAAGATGACACAGAAGGGTCTGAGGAGGAGAAAATAACTCTTGTGGAGCCTTCCCTTTCTCAAAAAACGGAGACGGAAAATCACAAAGGTGATGTGGTCAAGAAAAGCACTGCAGCACCTCTTTCTTTGGCAGATACTCCTCCTGCCGTTTGCTCTGGCGTTCCTGATTTGCACTCTGCTTTAACCGTGGAAGACAGTGACATTTCTCGCCTTATAGATGAAGTTTCTTTAGCGAATGAGAGTGAGATGGATAGTGCTGTCTCAGTTCTCATTGGACAATTTGATGTCACAGGTGACCAAACTAATCTTACCACGGACTTGAGCCCCCATGGCACTGGCAGCCAGACCTTAACCCTGATGGCTACGCACCCACACGCGCTTCCTGCAGATCTCAACAGTCCCTGTAAGCACAACTTTGCCACCACAGACCCCACCAAATCCCCTTTATTCTCAACTCCAGACACTACCAGGTTCTCCAGCCCCGAGACTGCAGAGTATTCTGTGTACACAATAATCCATGAGGCAGCTCTTACACCAGCTTCCGAACGTAAGATCCACAGTGAATTAGTTTGCAAGAAAGAGTTAGGTAGTACAGAAAATAACTTTCCTAGCTCTCCCTGTCCTCCACCCCTCTCTTCACTAAATGCAAATCCCAAAAGAAAATGTGAAACAAAACCAGGAACAAGCTGGGAGGCCCCAGAGTCTGCCAGTTCTTTTGCCTCCAACAGTCTCATTTTTGAGGAGACACTTGTTGACCCTCTCACTGGGGAGAATTCAGAAAGCAGCAGTCTCGTAGAAGTGGACGGGGATTCTCAAGATCTCCTGGTAACTGCACGTGAGTACAAAAGGGAGGACATGAGCCAGCTGGCCTCCCCTTTGAAACTGAGGCAAAAGCAGGACCCTGGGCACGGTGGGGGGAGGACCTCTGGGAGCAGCGTAACTGAGCTCTGTGTTGCTGCCCTGGACTGCTTGGGTAACTTCAGGACTGCAGGGAGCCAGCTCCCTTTTCCAGGGTGTGAAAATGCTGGCTTTGTGTATCATCACCGCTCAGAGAAGCAGAAGAACGTCACGTGTGCCTCTGAGAGATCACAGCTCGACGTGCGCTCGCCGGTGCTCAAAAACACCTTGGCTTTCCCACCACATTCTGCCATCAAGCAGACAAGCCCTTGCAAATCCAAGAGCCTCGGTGACTTGACCTCGGAGGATATTTCATGCAATTTTGAAAGTAAGTACCAATACATAAGTAGGAGCTTTATCTCATCAGGCATGAGAGACAAGAAACTTGCTGCTATGAAGAACATGAGACCGCATTCTACAGATGCTCTGACAGAGCAGCTGAGGAAGCTGGTGTCCCTGGACCAGGAGGACAGCCAACAGCTCGATGACGACTGCCCAAAAGCGCTGGTCAGGAAACTCTCCTCCAGGAGCCAGAGCAGAGTGCGGAATATCGCCAGCCGTGCCAAGGAGAGGCAGGAGGCCGCCAGCAAGCAGAAAGCTGCTAACACAAGTAGCATAGCAGGTGTTGTCCTTCGGAGCAAGCCCTCGGCATCTCCTCACGTTATCAACAGGCATTCCACGGGCTCGTACATTGCCAGGTACCTGAACGGCTTCCCTGGGGAGGACATGGAGGGCCGAGGAATCCCGGAGGGTGCCTGTGCCGCTTTGCACTATGGCTGCAGCGACCGGTTGTGTACTCATGACTCTGTTCTGCAGCTGGAACCCCGTAACGATGATCAGCCTGAAATTTATTTTTTGCTGAGACTGTAGATTGTATAAATGTACATCTTCAAAGTTTACAAACTATTTCATTGAAATGAAGGATTTTTAGCAAGAAACAGTTTTGAGGGATTAAATTATTTAGAAATGCGGTTTCATGCTAGTGATTCAGTCATGATTTTGGCGTGCCCTTTCCTGTCAAAGCGCACGTACGCAGACACCGTGCTCGTCCTTGTGTATGCGTGACTTCGATTTTGAGGTGACGCAGGAAGCGGTCTGGGGACTGTGCATGCAGTAAGCGTTTGTGACATTCCGTGTTGGCCACACTGTGCTCAGAAGCCAACACTGCAGTGAATGCAGTGGTGCTCTGTCCTCCCGATGTCCCGTCCTGCTCTTTGGAGAGAGGTTTTCGGTGATTGCTTTCGGCCTTTTGTGCAAACTCTGCTAAGCCCAGTGCTTCCTGTTACGGGGGACATCCTTGGGGGGAGGCTGCTGAACGGGGACTCATTCAGCCCAGCTGGCAGCAGCCTCGGAACAAGACCTGTCATTTGAATCACTGCTTTCACTCTGTACTTAGTTGTTAATATTATTTTACATGTTTCCATGTATGAACTCTGATTCTACAGCAAACAATTTGTAGAGTTAGGGTTAGTCCAAATTTGTGAGTAACATGTCGGCTTGTCTTCTGCCCCCTCTATGAAGTATAACAACAGTTTTCTTCCCTTTTGGTCGCTGTGGTGAATGCTTGTTCTGGGACAGGGTGGAATGTGTGAATAATTCTGCGTTTATGAATGGAAAACACTGAATTTCTGCCGATTTTGTTCTGTATTTTTGCTCTTGGTTGTGTGTGTAGCCTCAGTACAGTAGCAGATCTGTTTTCTGTATATTTGTAATTTTATTGCTGAATTGTTGACAGGCAGAGGGCTATTTAAAGCTGACATGGTAGAGTAACTATTTTGACTGTCTGTCGTTTTCTATGAGGGCTGAAAGAGAACCGAGTGAGGAATCTCAATCACTGGAGCGTCCCTGGAGGGAACAACATAGCTTTATTTTGGTTTTAAGATGTTCTTTGCCTTTGCTGTAAGTTTTTTCTTATATGTAAAAGACGTACCTTTTACCCTTTCTTTTGTAATGCAGAGTATTATTCTTCTTGAAGACATCATTAAAATAGATTTTTAAGCACTTGGTTGCATGTTTACCTGAACCATAGCAAATACAATTACGCTGAAGCTAGGGTAGGTGGTGACTGCAGACATCTGTCTTGTCGTGAGCTTGCAGTAAGGCTTCGGAAAGGGAACCAATTCCGTTATGGCACATGATGGTAGCTCTGCAGCTGAGCCTTCCTCTTCTCTAGGTGAGAGGGAGGTTGTGCAGCGAGCGTGTCTCGCTGCCTGCACATGCCTGTTTGTTCCAGTGTGGGTCTGGCAGATGCAGCTGGCTGTCGCTTCCCTCACCGGGGAGAGAACAGAGTGCTTTCTGACTGAACAGCATGTTCCATGGAGGAGCAGAACCAGGTACTGGATTAATCCTGTGAACTTTGGACCTGAATTCCTCAGTACTTGCGATTCAGCTGGAAGGTGGGGGTGCAGCCAGCACCAGCTCCAGGGAAGTCTGGGAGCTCCGTCCTTGCAGTGTCAGAACTCTCCTGACAGAGGCGGTTTCAACTTGCCACTTGCCTGTTGCTTGTCCACTGGGATAGTTGAGAGAGTGTTTGCAGGAGGAGGGGTTGTGTGTGGGCTGTGACCTGCTCCGAGTGCTGTGCGCCGCAGATGCTCACAGGCTATATGCAGGTACAGGTAAATGTGCTGGTGGAACCTATAAATTCTCCAGAAATTCCT
>NW_010391923.1:3058-17517 GCF_000710305.1 Buceros rhinoceros silvestris | reverse complement strand
TCCTGCTGTGATAAGTGCCTTCTAAGTAGTAAACAACAGGACCTCCACTGCAGGAGGTGAAAAAACTAATCTTGACTTGAAGGTGGTTTTTCTAGCTTTAATTGGAATTCATTTAGAAAATTTGTATGGTAGGAGGGCAGGATAGATGGTCTTTCCTGACGTATCTCTTATACTTCCGTCTTGATTCGAGAAGTTAGCTCAGACGGGGACAGTTCTTTGTGTGAAAGCGCAATCTGACTAGCGAGCAGGGCAGGATTTCTAGAGCGTAGACTCAAGCCAGAGGAAGACCTGGCTCAGCGGTTTCTCCTGACTCACTGGGCTTAGCATTGTGTTTTCTGTCTGACTGAGATTCAGATTATATTTTGTTTGCACAAATTTCTTTTTGGTGGTGTAGTACTGGGGTGTGCCAAAACCTTCTGATTTCTCAGATTTTCTCTGGAATATTCTGAGCCTGGAAGAACTCAAGGTGGATTATTGAGGATGTTTAAAGGTCTTGCTGTGCTCTAGCCCTGGTGAGAGTGTCTCTAACCAGGTTAGTTTCTGGTCTTGAATAATCTGTAGGGCAGTTTGTGGGCCTGGGCATGGAAAACTGGAGAGAAGATTATTTTATGTCTGTTTGCAAAGGTGATACTGTAAGAAAGAAGTTCTCAGTCTGCAGAACTTTAATTTCGATACGTTGTGTTCGAAATGGAAGATGTTTGTCTTCAAAGCACGAAGGATGCAGGAAGTCACCACTGGTGAGTATAGGAGTGAGAAGATCCCTGTTACCAGCTACCGCTGTGCAGAGGAGCTCGCTGACGTGACAAAGAGGTTTGAATGTTGGAAGCAAGCATTCTTCATAGAGTGTCTGAACGGAGAGGCATGTCAGGGATGTTATCTCTTGCTTTTATGTTCATCATTATGAAAGAAAAAAAGATTAGTAGTAAACATAAAGAACTAAAAAGTCAGTGGTGTTATTTGGCACATACAATACATTTGGGTTAAATTTAGAGTTTTCTACCAAAGCAAGTGCCCCAGGTGTCTTTCCAGATAACCATTTGACCATCTCTCTCTTAATTTGCTGGAACTGGAGAGCGTTCAGGCTCTGGGAGGGAGAACTCGAGATGCAGAGGAGCCGAGCCCATCCTACCCTTGCAGAACAGGCAGGTGAAGAATTCTCCCCAGGACTGACCTGCTGTTCTCCCGCCAGCTGGCGCAGGGGCCAGGCCAAGCGCAGTCCAGCTGCTCCCCAAAGACACCGGGGCTGTTCCTACGCCTACTGTTAAGTATCTCATTAAAGTCATCGCAGAATTAGGAACCATTTTACAAGCAGATGTCAAAGATGCTTGAAAACCCAAGCTGAATTTGGGAGTTTTTTCCAGATCAGAATGTGTATAAACAAGGATTTATCCTGTGCTTTAAACTATCCATATTGCTTCTGAATCTGGAAATTAGAACTGGCAGGGACAAGAGGTGGGACAGAAAGTTAAAGACATCATTTATCTGATAAACTATGAACTGGTGCCTTCTTGTGTGCGAAGCAGGAGATTAAGATGAGTTGGAGATGTGAAGTCACCTGGTGTAACCCCATTATTTTAAAGATGTGTTGCATTCTGTTCTGTAGCTGCTTATATTCTCAGTTCCAACGGATTTTATATCAATTCAAGATTTCCGTAATACGAGCCCAGAACTGGTGTGCTGTGACACCACAGGTCTAATGTGGCGACACTCTGGGAATCATAGGAATGTCTGTCTCACGGTGAACTCGTGCTGCAGAAGCAATGGCAGTGTCCGAGCAGAGCCAGCCGGAGGCAATCCGCGTCTCACAGCAGTGCGGAGCGCGGTGCTGAACTGCCCCGGCTTAGGCAAGTGGAGCCTGTCTGCTCCAGCAGCCTTGTGTTGTGCTGGGCAAAACACGAAGGGGTGCTGTCTCCAGAAATTAAGCACTTTCTGAGCTCATCTCAGTCGTTAAACCTCTGTGAGCATCTGGTACGTAGATTAAAAGAATCATTGTGTAGAGCCAGGGTTTTAGATCTATAGTCGCAACAGACCAGCAATCTGCACTTCAGACGTTCGTAAGACCATTCATTTTTCAGTCTGTCCCCAGAATTAATTAAGCTGCAGCCTTGTTCATACAGAGTTTTTCAAAAATTCATCTAGGGAAGGATTTTCAGTGCAGAATCTATTGCAAACTTCAGGTTGTTCCAATGCTGATTACTCTTGGTGCTTAAAAACAAATATTTCTGGGTGATGTTTGTCCAGCTTCGCTTTCCAGCAAGAAATGGCGTTTTACCTGACTGCTCAGTTGGAAGGGCTCTTACCACACAAGTTCTTCCCTCATAAGCATGAAGTCCCAGCCTTCTCTTTGACATCCTACGTGGATCAAACCCCTGAGGCCCCTCTTTTTGACATATTTTATTCAGTCCTGGAGGTCTCCTGCGAAGGCTCTAAAGTCTCCAGCAGCACTCGGGTTGTATGTCAGGGGCTGTTGTGTCCGTGGAAAGCATGGAGACATCATGATTTGTGTATCAGATTGTGTTACAACGTGAGGGTGCTTACCCTGTTTGAGCTGCACCATTGCAGCTGAAGTGTTCAGCAGTTGAAAATTCACACATTAAGTACTGGGGCATCTCCCTCGGGCAGTTACTGTTAAACTCCTGGATACAGGTGCCTGTGATTTGAGTAGGGTTTGGTTTGCTAATTGTCCTGTCATTTTCCTTAATTCCAAATGGGGTAACTGATTGCTGGAAGCTCTTACACAAAAACTGGTCGTTATTTGCTGTATTGGATCTTTTTAACAGATTCCTAACTTCCGTAGTATTTTGTCTCCTGTACCTTCAACAGCAGTTGAAAATGGATTATTTTCTTCTAAAACTTCCTTTTGAAGCTGCCTTCCACCCAAACTGCAGGTAGGTGTAAGTTAGCTGGAAGAAACAATTTTTCTCCACTGTGGATCTGTGCTATTCTCATACATCTGGCCAAGTATTTTTATCCATTTTATGGGTGCTATGAATGCTGACAGTCATCTAACACACACATTTATTGCCTGGCCAGAAAAAGCAGAAGAGGGGAATAAGCAATTATTTTCTCTTAGTAAAGGCTAGTGGGTTGCATCCTAGGTTCACAGAGGGTTAGCAGGCCTAAATTACGTTGCTAATTTATGAGAGAATGCATAAATGAATCTGTTTAAGAATCTGCAGAGAACAGTTAAGAGCAACAAAAATGAGATGAATATTTCTTCTAAGAAAATGTATTTTTTAAAATTCAAAATCTCTAGTCTTCAGTTCCCTTTATATGGTTGTTTATGGGAGTATCTACTGCCCCGGATTTTAAGAGCAGTACAAAATACTCCTGGTGTTAGGGACCCACTTTCACATCCTCCACTCGTGGTACAGAGTCCACAGTTGGGTGGAAATGCGCTGCAAAGAGGTGACAAGGTCTGCTGGGAAGCTTCTCTCTTTCTTCTGTTCATGTGAACAGGCTGAGGAGGTGTTTATTGCCCAGTCAGGTTCACCACAGATGTGTCGAGCAAGACGTGAAGCAGCACCCAGAGCAGTGATTTATTTGCTTCTATGCGAATTTGACTGCTTACAGGATCGTAAGTCGTCCTAGTAAGAAGCGTTCTTGGTATCCCAGACTCTGTTGGTCAGGGAGCTTTCCCCATGAGTTTCATCTTCAGTAAGATCAAGCTGTAAAAGAATAAAACACTTCATTTTTCAAAAAGTAAAAGCTATAGGAAGAACAGCCAGAACTTCCCCAGAAGCATGTTGGGTCGGTTTTGTTCTTGGACTGGTGCTCACTTGGATTTTTTTTCATAAGATTTTAATGCTGTTCCTATTTTCAATGAGCAAAACAATGTTCAGGCCCCTCAGTCCACACGTATGAGACAGCGTGGCACATGATTACACCGATTACAGACTGCTCAGACATGCAGAAGGAGAAATAAATTGAATTTCTACCAGAGATTATCTTTTAAAGCCCCAGGTTGATTGAGACAGATGTAAATGAAAACAGGCAGTGCTGCACTTGGATTGTTTTGTGTGTGTGTGAGAAAAGATGTGGCAGCTGAGATGCATGTTTTAGTGTGTGGTTTTAGTGTGTGGTGCAGCTGTGGACCAGAGAGGAGAGTTTGCAGTGCGGGAGCAGTCTGCAGCTGAGTTCCCTGCCCCTCTGCTGCTGTCTGCCAGCAGATGCTTTTGTCAGACATACCCATACGTATCTGTACCCGTGGCAGGGGGGACAGGTGGGTGGGCAGCTGCAGCTGCTGCAGTGGCTCTATCAGTCCTTTGCTCAAGGACCAGTTGGTTTTCTAGTGTGCAGCTCCTTTGCAGCAGTGACTTGTCTTTGGGCATGACGTGACTCGGTCAGTGCTGTAGCTCTCAGGGTATCTCCAGGGTCCGGATCCTGCCTGAGGAGCGTGCTCAGGCCCTCCTGCAGTAGAGGAGTGTGGATGTGACACCTGCCTTCGCTGCTTGGGTTTATGTGTGTGTGTACAGCCAAGACACATGGGTATGGAGTGCTGAAGGTGCTCTAAGGGAGTCTGAGGTTCTGCCTTGACTAAATTTGTTCAAGTTCCTTTGCTGAGCCCTTGCGAGTAAAGACAAATGCTGTTTTTCCTGGCGGGTGCATTTACAGCCATGGGAATGCCTGTTTCAGACTTCATAATGGCACGGAAATTGCTCCTTCACGTTCAGAGCAGTAAGTTCTCATCCTGGCACGCAGGGAACATGGCAGTGTGCTGAGTGACACCACGAGTGGGAACTTGGCTGTTTAACAGCCCAGACCTTTGGGTCTCGCTCCGTGCAGGGGTCTGGAGCACCCGTACCCCTTCAGCAGGGTGACACACTGCGCTGCTGACCGTCACGGCCACCTCACTGGTCCCGCTCACTTTGCGTGGTGGTGTGAGAGATGGTTTGGGAGGGGGAAGCCCCCAAATTGGACAAAACATTCCTGCAGCATCACGTGGGCCATCGCTGTTTCCTGTTAGGGCTGGCGCTAGAGAGAAAGCACCGACTGGACTCGGACTGCTCCATTGCCTGCGTGTGGCAGTTATTCCCCAAGGCTCTGTTGTTCCCGATTCACGCCCTGTTCTGTAATGGCAGGAGCTGGATGGTTAATTTAAGTACATCTGGATATAGGCTTCAATTTGTCTGTAAAGTCAGACAGTATTTATGTGATCCCATTTTAAGGAGTATAGATTTAAGGAAGCACATTTTAAGGGAAACAGATGTCTTGGAGAGGATGATTAATTCCTGCTTAGTTTTCAAGCACTCACTCGACTTTTCAAGTGTTCTTTCTTTTAGCTTAGTGCTTCACATCTCAAACGTTTATAGACAAAAATCTTATTTCAAATAAAGTTGTATTAGTTAAAAGTGACACTTTCAAATTCAGTGGAGAAGTTTCCATAGCCGATCCTCAAATAGAGGTGATGCTAAAGAAGGGGGGTGGTAGTTAATAAACCTGTATGTATTTTGTCTTGTGACTGAGATGTTAAATATTTAAAGTGTTTGCCCAGCCTTCTTAAGGGTGAGGGCACACATGCTGTTTTGAATTAATTTAAATAAATAGCAGCAATACTGACCTGCACTCCCACGGTTTCCCTATAGCTTGAGTGAGAACCTAGTTATGCGCAGTGTTGATGTGAGATGAGGCTGTCCCAGTAACCAGCCACATTCCTAATCCTGGAAGATAATCATTAGGATTTTCTGATTTGATGTGTGTAGTCAGTGAGCAAAGGTTCAGCCCGTTTGGATGCATATTGTCCTCTGGGGGAGACTCTCCAGTCTCTGTTGTATGCGCAAGGTGCATGAGGGGACCAGTTTTAACTGGGTACCGTTAGCTTTCTAAACCGGAGCATAGAGCCAGCAGTTGCAGTACTGGGCTGTGCTAGTTCTGTGCACACACACGTGAGATGCAGAGAGTTTGAGGATATTTGTGAAGCAAGAGCAGAGAGAACCTATTGTGATGTTACCTCACCAGATGAAGGAATGTAATGCCACCAGGAAGCATCTGCTGTCCTCGAGATCTTGGCCTCAGCTAGTAAGGCTAAAGCAAACACAGGCAATCTGCTGATGGAATAAAAAAACCAAATCTGAGAGCAGTTTGGGATAAGGCTGCCAGCATCCTTCAAGGGTTCAAGGGGACAAAGACAAAAGTGTCTCAGGGCCACACGGGTAAAGCCAGGCAATGGAGAGTTAGAACTAGCACTTTGATTTACCCTGTGTTCAGGCTGTGGGAGCACTGGGGCCAGGAGACCTTTCTGTTGCAGTGGGGTTCTTGCCCATCCACAGTAACGTGAGATCAAGCGGGGAGGAATTCACATTTCTGCCATTCCCTGAAGCCATTGATTGCTTTCATGAGATTAACCAAGATTTACTCATTAATATAGTTTTTAATTTGAAAGTAAATCCTCAGTAGCCTCCTTTGCTTCTGCTCGGCGTACCCAGTCTCAGTGCCCAGCACAGCACCGAGCCAGCCTTGCAGCAGTGGTGCTGCTAGGCTGGACAGCGGGAGGAAGGGAGGTGGCCTCGTGCACACACATCCACTTGATTGTCCCTTTTATTTCCGTGCTGAAGAGCACTTCTCTTTTACTTGGAAGATGTGGAAGTGTGTTTCATTTGCCAGCAGTTCCTGTCCTTACCTTCTCGGGCTGGTGGGGTGTGAGCTGTTCTCTGCTGTAGGTCTTTGCTCGGAATCGTGCAGAGGGGCTTCAGTTCGGTGCCAGGGGAAATGGGTTCTCTCTCTTTGGTGGCTTTGGCAGCACCTTCTGTTGTACTTAAGAGACGCTAAGTGCTTAGCAGGAGGAATAAATACCAGCAACGGCTGACTTCTACTTCCAAGTGCGAAGCTTTATGCAAGGAATAACTTTATGTATTGTTCGAGCTATGTAACAGTGTAAGTTAGACCAAAATTCTTAGTCATTGGTCATACACATCAAACCTATTGTCCTTTGTTTTGAGGTGAAAGAGTTGTGGAGACAATGCTGGTGTGCCTTGTTCTTCTCAGATGAATAAAACGAGACCAGCCTTCCAGGTAGTGAACAGAGTGCTTCCGCTCACCTCCGCAGTGGGAATGAGACCGCACCAATCCTATCTTTCTGCTGCCAGAGACATCAGACCTGGGCCGGCGGAATGGGGTCAGGATGCTGGTAAAACAAGGCACTATCACAGCAGTCTGAACAGCAAGAGTTTCTTGGCCCTGACTCGCCCAGGTTCCCTGTGAGGTCCCTGAACCACGGGCTCTGTTGTGGAGCTTTATCGTTTCCAGAGATGGGGCAGTGGGAAAGGCGTGGGGAGGTCAGCTGTATTTTCCTGTGCCTTCAGGATGTTCACAGATGGAAATTTGCTCTCGCCTGTACTCTTACAAACCTGTCACGTGTTTATCATAATGAGAGTACGAACAGACTGGTGCTTAGATGTAAAACAAAAAAAAAACCCAACAAAAAAACCCTTACAGAAAGCACTCGATGTTTTTATCACATGCCACTGAACTCAGCAGGATTACTCGGGGTGTAAGTCATCAAAGCCTTCATGGCTTCCTCTGAGTTTTAAAACTCCCTTTGCCTTGAACACAGTTCTTCCGAAAAACAGGGGAGTCACAAGTCAGGAGGACCACCTTCAGCTGTGGGGTGTGTTGGGTTCTGGGCCCTCTGAAATCCCTCTGGGTTTGGACTTGGCATTGCTACTCTTTTTTACACAGAGGCCTGGTCTCCTGTTGAGACATGCATACTGAAACAGTTCGTACGATTCTTCCTAGGAGAATAAAAAACTAAGCTGTTATTTCACTTCTAAGAGATTGCTTGATCTTGTGATTTTGCTGTGAATTGCTTCTCTGTATATTTGATTCCCAATACTGATCAATGACAACTGAAATATCTAACAACAACAACAAAAAGCCAGATTACCTCTAGAAAGTCCATTTTTTCTTCATTCCTTTAAGCCTAAGAAAAAGCAGCTGCCAAATACATTCAGTGGCTGGCAAATAAAGCACTGTCAGTAAATCAGATTTGCTGTGAAATATTAGCAGACAAGCAGTTGTGTTAATGGTAGCCAAGTTTAACAAGATCTCCACTTATCCTGTCAGCTCTTGTGGAGAATGTGCCGTCGCTGTCAGACCCACCTGCTCTGCGGCACAGCCTGTGCATAGCAATCACCTGGACTCACAGCAGGGCAAGATTCCGCAGAAGGCTGGACCGAGGAGGAGAGGAACAGAAGATCTGCTGGTCAATAGTGAGGACTCTGTTCAGAGCGTCTGGCCGGGAGCAGCCAGGTGGCGTTCTCCCATGCGTAGTGGTGAGAGATGTGTCTGATCCTGGCTGTGCCCAGCGCGAGGTGGGGAGTGTCCAGTGTCACCTAATCTGGAGAGGGCCTGCGGGAGCGAAAGGAAGCGGAGCCACACTGCAGCGGGCCATCACACCGGGAGATCCTGAGCTTTTTCATTCTGGATGGGAGCATTTAAGGTAACACTTGGTCATGTTTTTTCAACTTTGTTGTAACTATGGAGAGCAGGAGCTTCCGAAAGCAAAGCAGCCGCTCTCTAGGTGCATGTGGAACTAGCTTGGACATTTCTGTCTCTTTTGGCTTCCTGCCAAATCGTTTAATTTCCTGGAAACAGGAAAAAAGCAACGGAGTGGTATATGCAGAATGTTATACTTCAGATTAAAGCTCAGTGGAATAAACATGAATGAATCTGCATTTGAAAACAGATCTTGGAGAAGCTCCTCTCCACTGCTCTGAGTACAGGCCAGTAAAGCCTCCAGGTCTGGCAGCTCTCCTGGCAGCCGCCTCCTTTTGAACCAACCCCGACTTGGCAATGCTAGCAACTGGGGAGGTGGAGGATGTCCTGTTTGTCACCTGGATTGGAATGAATGACAGCTATGCCATTATGATGAAATATTCCCCAAAAGAGAAGAAGGGAGAGCCCACCGCTATGCTGGCTGACGTCAGTGACTAACAGCTTTAGACATCCTTTGGTGTATGTTAAAATCAGCAGTAGAGAGTCAGAGGCTCTTCGTAGTTCTGGTATCTCCTTCCAGAGAACTGAACTTGGAAACAACTGTTAACAGCAAACTAGTTAACAGTGCTAATTAAGCTAGAAAAACAATAGAGAGGATTAACATGGACCAGGAGGTGGCTGAGCAGCCTGATACAGCATCAGACAAACTGAATCTGTCTGAACCAGCAGCCCACTGACAGGTCCCAGGCGGCGCTGACGGTGAGGATGAGACTGGAGATCAGTGGACGTCGCAGGTTTCTTGAGGAGTGGCCCTGAGCTGGCAGGGGATGTTTGTGGTCTGCCTTCCTGCATGCTTTTTGTTTCAGAGGAGATGTTGACAGAGCTCCTCAGACTGTGGGGTGGAGGCCCGGTTTGCTCCAGAGATCTCTTATTTTAATGGACTTTGAGAACCGTACAATGGCCGATAGCCAGGCAGTGCCAGCAGACCCTCAGCCTGCTCTGTGTCAGAACTTCTTCATCCCTTCGTTGTCTTTCTGCTTCTCCTCCACCTGAAATTGTCTTTGCGTTGTGTGATCGGAGCGAAGCTCCCCATGTGGGGGGAGAGCAGGAGCTGCCAGGCCGCTGGCGCCCTCCTCCTCCTCCTGCCTCTGTGCAGTCCCAGCCCTGGTCTGCCCCACGATTTGTCACAACAAACTGCACGTACAGATGTTGAAAAGCAGCGAAAGAACTGACACCACCTGCACCCGCTATAGATTCCTGAGCAAGGTAATGCAGTAGCATCATTCTGACATGAGGATTATTTTCTACTTGCCTTTTTAATTTGAAATATTCGGAACAATTTGGGAGTTTTGACGTGTAGTAAAATCCTGACCTGTTTTCCACCAAATGGCAGTTGTACAGCCGTGGCTTACTAATATGTGGCCATCTGGAATGGGGTCAGAGCAAATCCACCCACATTATATAACCTGAATTGGTTTATACGGGGAGAAGGGGATGTAGTATCTTAAGCCTTTTAAATAAGGGATAAGTGCAATACTGGGAATTTGTTCATATTATCTCCTGCTCAATATTAAAATGCATTTCCAGGTGGAGTGTTTGAAGACGAGGCTCTTTGTCTGATGGGATCCTTTGCCTTCCTCTGTCTGGGAGCTGTGGCTGGTGGGGACGCCAGCAGGCTGTTCCCCTGCGGGAGGTTGTTGCTGTGGTCAGATGCTGCTGGGATGAGCTGGGTGGGTACACCCGGATGAAGAGGGGGAGACCTCTTCCTCCCAGCCAGGAAAGGGAGCAGGTAAATGAGTCACCGGCACGAACAGAAGTAGCTGTGGTTTGAAGTCTGGGCTCGCATGTAGCGGTGTCACACAGCGCTGGCACAGGATGGACAGGACATGGCTGTGCCATCACACCTTCTGTCACAACCACTCTGGCTAGTGAGCCCCGGGCCCAGCGCAGCCAGTGTGGCGGTGTCCGGGGTAGCATCTTCAGGCACCTGTTGTAAAGGTTTTCTTGTGTCGCTACTCCCAGTTTTAGAGTCCAGGGGAAAGCCTACAGGGACAAGCCTCGGGTCACGGTGACGTACGTCCATACGTACGGAACGGTGTCCTTGAGTGGCTAGATGCACGGTGGTGGTTCTGCCGGGGGGACGGAGTTCAGGGATTCTGCAGCAGTAAATGCAGAACAGAACTTATATTAAGAATAGATCAGCTCAAAATAAACTGTGCATCACCGGGTCTTGTGTAGAGCCTGGAACATGACACACTGTCAGTCACTAGCCCCAGTGCCAGTCAGGGCCTCGTGCCCCAGCGGCCCTGGCAACACGTCGAGGGCCGGTGCCTCTCGCCTGCTGCTGCAGAGGCAGCCCAGGCCAGCAGTGAGGGGAATTGTTTCCGTATGATGGCATGTGGCTGGTTGGGGTAAGCTGTGTCACAGGAGGCTCCTCTCTCTGTGGCTGGCGTCTAGATAGCTGTCAGGTGTGGGACAAAGGCCAAAGAACAGGCTCTTAAGAGTATTTTACTCTCTTTCAGGCAGGTTTTCACACTGTTGTTGCCGTATGTATGGCCACGTTTGAGGTCCTGACGTGACTGGGCTGAAATCAGAATGGTTTGGCTCACGCTGCCATCCTTCTGTCCAGGAGGAGACCCCTACCTGCAGCGTCTGGGGTCTGTGGTGGGAACTGTGCTCTCACAGGGACTGCTGTGGGCTGTGCTGGCCGGGACGAGAGTGGGGGTTGTTTGGGACAGCCCCTAGCTCCTGCAAGGACCCACAGACATGATCGTCCAAGGATTCATTTTGGCTGGGTGGGAAGGAGGCTGCTCCAGAAGGAATTCTCTGGGGTTGTATTTAATTCGTCTGAGCTTGTTTTAAATGTACACAGAGCCACCCCGCCAAATCCCGCCCTGACGCACAGATGCCTCCTGCCCTGACGCACAGACGCCTCCTGCCCTGCTGTGGGATGTCCAGAGGCAGCATGAGGGATGTGGCCACGGGTCGCCCTGGGGTGCAGGAGGAGCTGGCACCGCAAGGTTCACCACCAGTAGCTCAAGGTGAGGGAGCTGTGGGAGGAGCGATGAAGGAAATGATCTGTCCATTATAGACTGTGAACGTAGCAGCTGCACACAGGGAAAATATGGTAATTTATCCATACGGAAAGGTGAAGTGTGGCACTTCACATTGAATATTAATGGTCTCTGAACAGCGCGTAATACATCCAGAATTGACAGTCAAGGTAATTCCCTGTGCTACTAATTTAATTAGCATTCCTTTAGAACAAAGCATCCTTCGACATTTGACAGCATTTAAACCTCATGTTGCTTGTTCAAAAATAGCTTCCAGGAACAAAACCCAAAACAAGTCCATTCAGGGAATATCTGAAAAATTCAAAATACTCTGAAATTAAAGCACTTTCTCTACTTCTTTCTATCTCATATAAACATAGGCACTGGAACTCGACAACTTCTGTCCTGCGTGGATAATTTTACATGCAGGACGGGGGACAATACTGGCATTCACAGAACATTCTAGAATCTGTTACCAGCTGCAGCAGTTTCTGTGGAGAGGAAAAGGGAGTGAATTTGTGCTTCATTGGGGGTTTTAGTGTCCCCAACACTATTGCAGGCGGTTGATGCTTCTAATGGTTCATCTAACACATGGAATATTTTGACTTTAACATGTTTTGTGGTTTTTTGGTAACGTTTTCGTTAGAAAAATGGAGTTCAGAGCACCTGCGGACCTAGCAATGGCTCAGATAACATCAGTTAGGGATTGTGAGGTGCTCTGGGAACTTCTCGTTCTCTGTCAGCGATGTCACCCAGTGTAGATTATAGATGTACAGAGTCTGTACGTACCCCCAGGAGTACGTAGAGATGTACATAAGTACGTACTTTCTTCCCCCACACTCTGAACACAGCCCATATTTGCTCTGTTCATGGGTTTTGCTTTACGCTTAAATGTCAAGATAACCGATTCAAAGGCTATTTTAAGGGGTTGCCTCCCCATAAAGATTTTCTTTTCCTTTTTGTCCTAGCCCTCAGGGTGATCCATGTGCCTTTTTATTCACAGGGTGATGCTGAAACCACTACAAAAGATAACGTGCCCTTTCTGGGCTTTGAAGAGAGCCTGTTCAGTTTAGCATGAATGAAGTGGAACTGAATCCAAGAAAGCCTTTTACTGGACTATGCACTTCTGCGTTGTGCAGCAATTATCTCAAACTAATGAAAGTGGTGAGTTTGTGTGTGCAAGGCAGGCCTCGCGCAACCAGCCGTTGGCCTCTTGTGTTTTGGATGAGCATTTTATAAACCCATCTGCCTTCACTGGTGGGGTAAAGCCGAATGACTCTGCATCTCCAGTCTTTGCCACTGCTATCGCTTTCATCATCATCATGAATATTTACTTGATTGTATATAAATGTATAGAACAAAGTAGAATAATCTATTAAAAAACTAATTTCTTTTTTGGCAGGAGCAGTGTATTGAGATCCAGTTCCCTCACCAAATGTGGGGTCTCCTGCGGGGTCTTGCTGCCCCCAGGGCTGAGACGTGGAACTGGAAGCCAGAGCAGGGTGCTGGAGCAGAGGCTGCGGAAGGGCTGCCAGAGCAGCCTGGCCAGGGCGGCGAACTGCAGGTTCCTCAAGCTGGGCTGGATCTCAGCAAGCAGAACCTGGGCAGGCCCTGCTCACCACAGCGAGTGTCTTGTGCCTTTGTTCTCTGAAGCAGCTGCTAATTGGTTATCTGATTTATCTCTGTGTTAAATCACTCATTGAAAGGTTGGCAGTGCAATGAAAGTGTAAAATGGCATCACTGTGTGTACCCCTACCTGTGCCCCGGGGCGAGGTTGACTCTGCATGTGCCAGTAGGAAAACATATGTAAATGGGTTAAAACCAGCAAAAAATAACACCCAGTTTGGTGAAACATTTCTTGTGACCTCCTTTGTCATTTGGGGTGCTGCTTCTCTGAGGAAAGGCTGGTGACTTCTGTCATTATTTATTGCCCCATAAAATCAAGGGGAGGGTTAAGTGGTATAACACAGGGCAGGGCTGCGGCAGAAAGAGCCAGCTTCCAAGTGGAGATTAAATGGGGATCTTTTCTCGTGTGAGGATTATTTTAAATCATTTTCTGCTGCCTGTGACTATGGTATGTTATTGAGGGAACCGCAAAGGATACTTAATTAGCTTTTCAATAATTCAGATCTGCTCTTTCCAGGCACACTGAGGCTGCGCACTGACTGGCTGCCCAGGATGCGGGAAGGGGTTGCCATCTGCTGGCAACCACCCACCCCAGCCCGGAGCCCGAGTGCACGGGCTGATGCAGGGAGAGATTGTGGGCGGTGGGACCTGGCTCCTGCAGTCCCAGAGGAGTTGGATGACTTATTGTGATCCCAGCAATCCAGCCTAACCTGAGCGATAATGAATATCGTGGATTTTGTGTGCCACGGACAAAGGGAGGTGAGATGGTGCAGGTGGGTGTGCGACTGCTGCGTAGGGGACAGCCTAGACCTGTTGCAGTGGCCAGATTTAACTGGTGCACATGACCTGTGGCTGCTCAGGAAACGAGGAGGCTAGTTGTTGACCCCCGTTTTTGTGACTCCGTGACAGAACTGGCTACTGAGGTGCAGGAGCTCGGTCTGGGGCAGAGGGTGTGCTCAGTAAAGAACCCACAGAAATGAGAAAGGCAGGGGAGAGTTAAAGCCAAGCACACACCCAAACCTGCCTTGCTGCTGCCTGTGGGTGTTGCTCCCATCTGCTCAACGGCTGTGAGCAGCAGCGCAGATGCTGGTGCTCAGGCATTTTGGAGCATCCTTGGCTTGTGCGCGCAGGTACCGCAGGCTGGGGACAGTGCGGGCCAGGTCCCTGCTTCCTTTCCTCTAACTGCAGCAGGATCCATTCAGAGGCACAAAGATGCCCCAGAGCGAGGAAACATTCTGCTTTGCAGAGCCCCAAAAGACTAAATAGATCTTTCCCGATAACAGTTTTAATTAAGTACAGCGTATTCAGCCTCTTCCAAGGCAAGCCCAGCCCCAGGCCCTGCCGCTG
>NW_010391923.1:1248-2954 GCF_000710305.1 Buceros rhinoceros silvestris | reverse complement strand
CCCCCCCGGCCCCTGCCGCTGGGGCTGGAGCTGGGCGCTGCAGGAGAGCACCCGCTGCGGTCCCTGCCGGGCTGCAGCTGCAGCGCCTGTCGCAAGAGGGTACCGCTGCACAAGCGTGGAGCTGCTGCTCCTCAGCCTGCCCCTGCTGGAAGGACTAAAGCAAAGCTGGCCCTGCTCCGCCGGTAACGAAACTCCTCTAGGCTGCGCAAGGAAGTGTCAAGTTTTGAATGTTTTTGAGAACTTTGTTTCAGGCTGGATAAAACTTGGTAACGTTTTAATGGCTCTTTGAGGCTTGCAAAGCTAATTTGAATTAAGTGGTTTGTTCTGGTAACTTGTAAAGCACTTATTTTCCCCAGCACAGAGGATTCTTTTAAAAAGGAAAACAAAAGCTATAGAAGAAGGAAAGGAGCAGAGATCCAGCTCACGTTCTCCCACAAGCAGATGGACTGCAAAAGGAGGGGTCACCTCCACGGAGGTTAGAATCCAGGCAAACTGCTGGAGTTACCTGGAAAAGGAGGTGGAAAACCCTAGTTGTCTACAAAATGCAGTGGAATGCTGAACCAGTCCCTCCGGGAGGACAGCGTCAACTCTTGCGTCGGGATCACAAGGATTCTGCTCGCGTTCAGCAGTAAGTCTGCAGTGAGCGGGGCTCTCTGCTGCTCGTTTGAACACTGTTCCCAGCCAGCTCTCCGCTGGTACAGCTCGGTGTATCACTGCCAGCCTGAGTGTGTGTTTGCTCTATCACAAGTCTCCGATTTTGCCCCCCTCACTAACTGCCAGCCCTGTGCAGGCTTCTCCCAGTGCGTAGGAAAAGGGAATCTTCAGCTGTACGGATAAGAACGAGATACCTGTAGGTGTTTCTGCTGAAGAAGGTGCAGTTTAGGTGCACAACTTGAGGGCTGAGATTCCAGGGCTGGCTTGCACTCAGTTGTGTTGTAGTTTTCTAATTCAAGGGTGAGGAAAAATAAAAGATTCTGAAGGAATCCTTCATTTTGTCCTAAAGAAGATGCTGGAATCATCTTGCTTCATCTTCATCGGTGTTTGTGGTTAACTGGCATGATCAGATCAAGACATAAATGATTTAAATCCCAGATAAACACAGTGTTTTAGACAGCCTTTCACGAGTTCTGTGAATGAATGTATCGCTTTTCCTTTGGGCAGTTTGTGCTTTGCCATTTATTCCTTGCTGGCATGAGCTAATGCTCTTTCAGAGGACACAGTAACATATGTTTTCAGTTTGTGTCTGACTTTGCTCAGCACATGAGCTGAGCTCATACAAGCCAGTGTTTGTTTCTGAACGTCCGATCTTCAGTCCAGTAAGTTGTATTAAACCAGGAAATTCAGGGCTGAACCAAGAACTGGGACGCATGTCCCAGCTGAGCAGTTACTTGTTTTTCAGGAGTTAGAACAATGGTACCACCAAACATGTAATTCAATATCCAGCTGTTTCCATCTCTGTCTGGGTATGGCCAGAGCATTGTGGTAAAACCCAAGTGCTTGAGAATAATGATCCCCAGTTACGGGGCTACTATAGGATCCCCTTCTTGGAGTGTCCCACGTTGCTCCTGGTCTCCTGCGCTGCTGCCTGCCCACCTCATCCACCTTCTAAGGGAAGCTTTTCCTGCCCATTTGAGTCTGGAATGGTAAAAATGTATCCTGAGCACTAAACTTTAAACTTCACCTGCAAGAACTTCACCTGCAGGGAA
>NW_010391923.1:0-1157 GCF_000710305.1 Buceros rhinoceros silvestris | reverse complement strand
GAGAGGATCTGGGCAAAAGGGGAAGAAATCCACAGACAGCCTCATTTTTTGTGATGGAGGAAGAGTCTCATGGGAAAGCAGCACGGTGAGGCTGGAGTTTTAATTTGGACTTAGCAGCTTGGTCAAGAAGTTAAGGTTCAGTGCAGATGTGAGCAACACATTAAAAGCCTTTAACTGACAAGGAAAATGCCATTTTTCCTTCAGCGGTCACAGAGGAAGCCTCACCAGCATGTCACGCTAATGTATAAATCATAAACCACATCCTCCAGAAAGCTGGCAGGTCCCAAGTCAAATCCCATGGTGATTCATGGTGTGTGATGGGTTTTGTTTCCTCCCTGAATAGTAATCACTGGAGAGGAGGAAATGCAGTAAAGTTTTTCTAGGAGCTATCTCAAACTTGTCCTATTGCTGACCCTGAACGGGCTGAAACCCTGCTCAGGCTTCGGTGCTCACTGAGAGCTTGGCCACTGAAGTGGCAGTCTGGAGTCGGCAGTGTCCTGCCCACCATGGTGGTGTGGCACTGCTAAAGCTCCATGTGGAGAAACCCAGCTGAGGGGTTTCTTGTGGATTCTGTGGCAGGCAGATTTCCTCGCAGCAGCTGCCACTGTGCCGGCTAGAAGGATGTTCCCCAGCCGCTCCCAGGTGCTGGAATGAACCTGGTCAAAGACAAAGCCCGCCTGATTATCGACACCGGGCACCCGTGGGGAACCAATCCGGAAAGGACCATGCACGTGTAGATGCGGCCACTGATGATGCCGTTTCTCCACTGTATTTACAGCTTGTTTTATCAGGTACCTCAACATTCAGCTGAAGTGTTCTCCTGACAGAAATCGCATGTACACCCTGAGTCCCGGGAAACAGTGTGGGGAATTAAGTATTTAGTAGCTTAATAAATGGCGTTTTTCAGATCTTCAGTTGCAGTTATCAAACAAATCAACAATTGGTCTTTGTTTTCAGGATGTCGATGTGAGTGTAAGAATCTCTAGCAGTATTTAAGGGAGCTTTCAGATGCTAAGATTGGTGTCGCTCATAAAATCCAGCTCATTATGTGAATTTTCCACACATACCTGTTTTGTGGATGCAGTAATCTGACACTTCTCACGTGTTAGTCTGCAGGTCACAAGAGAGTCATCATCATGGCTTGGCTTCGCGGATGA
>NW_010391922.1:504-2184 GCF_000710305.1 Buceros rhinoceros silvestris | reverse complement strand
TTTTCCCGATGGAAAGCATGCAGGTGGCCTCACAAGCGTACACGGTGTTCACTGGGCTAGCGTCAATAGCTTGGGAGCACGACAGGGTCGGGGGGTTTTCCCGTTGTCGGTGTGCTCAGAGGGTGCTAGAGCTGCGCAGAGAAATTTCTGACGAGGCTTCGGGGTGACCAGTATAACAGCCTGCAGCCTCAGGAGTTGACCACTGTTTATGTGCCTCTTGAACTGGTCATGGTGGTTCATCTGTTACAGCGACAGCGCTCGTGACTGAGCGTTTGCTGCTCGGGTCCCGGGCGCTCTGCCCTGAGCTATGCCCTTCCCTCTCATAAAAAGCAGAACCTTCCATAAAGCTTAGAATTTACCGTGTAATCTCCTCCTTCCTTCAAATGAAGGGTACAGTCGAGTTGAACCAAACTGTCGCTGTTAATCAGTTCCTTCTGCTGGTGGTGGTGGAGAAGCAGAAGTGGGGATCTCAGGAAGAGCTTCCAGAGTTAGGAGTTGTCCTTGTAGCAGCCCGGGTGTCAGCACAGTCTCATCCTGAGGCCGTTCCAGTAACGTCCAGCCCCACACCGTGCCGTGGCGGCGGGGCTGCAGGTGCCTCTCTCCAGCCCTCGCTGTCCCCCGGCGCTGCTTTCCAGCCTGGGCCGTTGCGACAAGATGCTGTGAATTTTTAACAAAACCTTGGACCACATTTTGATCTGTGGCAGAGCTGTCGCGGCGGCAGCGCCATTCCTCGAAGGCAGGCGGGGAGAAGCCAAGGCCGGTTCCAAGTAGAGTTTGTGCTCAGTGGCTGATAAGGGGACGATGGTGGCGTGATGAGGGGCGGTGGCTGCTGCTGGCTCCCGCAGAACTGCGGGGTGCAAGATGTGACATCCTGCAGATGTCGTAACGGGAGAGGGGTTTGCTGGAGGGGTACGTTGTGCATGTTCATCACGGCTGTTGATCCGCCCAGCCCGGCTTCATGAGTGGGTTGTGTACGAAGGGTTTGCCCCTGGGAGGGCTCCGAGGGGGGTGCTGGAAATGGGGTGCTCAGCGAAGTGTAACCTGTCCGTACAGTAGGATTCTCTCGGCGGTGGTGTTTGAAGTAAAAACCTGGTGCCGATATGAGACTCAGATCGTTTCTGGTGCTTGTGATGTTAACGCAGGTAAGAGTCAGCCTGACTCTGCCTGCCAGCTCTGCCTGGGGGTGGGGTGAAACCCCCGGTACAGCTCCGGGTGCTGCCTTTCCCCATCCCAGTCCAGACTGGGAAAAACGACGGAGTAGAAATACAGCTTCATGTCCAGTGTTTGGAGCCCGGGTGCCTGGAGTGCTGCTGCAGCGCTCGGATCAGCCCAGGCTGCTGGAGCTGCTGCTCCTCATCCCAGGGAGGCTGGAGAATCCTGGAAATAAACCCAGGTCAGGGTTTGAGGATGTTTCCTACTGACTAAGCAGTCTGGCTTCAAGCAAGCCGCTGTGATTAATGGCACATCCCGGTACACGTAAGCCAGGCGATAGCTGGCCCGTCCTTTGTTTCAGCCCTGGGTTTGCACTGGGTTAACAGGAACGAGCTCTGTGACCCGTGGGCTGGCCGGTGGCTCGTTCGGGGGAGCAGCAGTTGCCATCTGGTCAGCAGAGACTCTTAAAGCGAGGGGCTGTTCGGGTTAGGAGCTGCCGCTGGAGCCGCAGAGGGGTTGGCAAGAGGC
>NW_010391922.1:0-375 GCF_000710305.1 Buceros rhinoceros silvestris | reverse complement strand
ATCCGCAGAGGGTTTGGCAAGAGGCTGCTGCCCGTCTGCGGGGTTACGCCGCGAGCTGCTGGCTGCTGCCGGGCTGTGCTGGTACCTCGCCTCCGTAAATACCGAAATTCCCTTCTCCTGGCTGTAAAACACACCTTTCCTCCATGACGGGGAGGTCAAGCCTGGGCACACTACACGCAGAGCGGCCGAGGGGGGGCACCTTGTATTGGCTGTGATTTGAATTCCCTCCTCTTAAAGAAAAAATGTATTTCATCCAACCCCACGCAGAGGAACTTGCGGCCACTCGCGCGGGGTTTTCGCTGTCGAAATGGCAATTTCACGTCGTGCTTATGTGACACAGTTGAATAATGGGTAAAGGGGGGGTGAGTAGAGGTT
>NW_010391921.1:502-848 GCF_000710305.1 Buceros rhinoceros silvestris | reverse complement strand
ACAGTGATCTGAGGCTAGGGGACAGGGCATGGGGACAGGGACGTGGGCAGGGAACAGTGATCTGAGGCTAGGGGACAGGGCATGGGGACAGGGACATGGGGCTGAGGACAGAGATGTAGGCTGGGGACAGAGATTCTGGGCCAGAGGAGAGGGACATGGGGCTGGGGATGTGCACTGGAGACAGGGACATGGGGCTGAGGAGAAGGACACCGTCTGGGGACAGGGATAAGGGCTGGGGGACAGGGGACATGGAGCCAGGATGCAGGTGGCCATGGGGTGGGCTACCGAGCAGAGACACCTGAAAGGGGCTATGGGGCTTGGACACAGGGGACGTGGGGCTGCGGTG
>NW_010391921.1:0-295 GCF_000710305.1 Buceros rhinoceros silvestris | reverse complement strand
GGGGGCTGTGTGATGGGGGTCGGGCAGTTTCTCACAGTGGCCTCAACCTCGTAATCAATAGAGGAGGTGTCAGCCAGACACTGCCTGCAGGGTGAGGGCATCCCGGCTGGAACCGATGTCATCTCGCTTCCCCACACTCTGCTGACATCATCCTTAGACTCCTGACGTCATCCCCAGGCTGTCTCCCCTGACATCACCCCCCAACTCCCCTGACATCGTCAGTGCCCTCCTTGGCCGCAGCGGAGGCTGGTGGGTCACTCGTGGGCACAGCCCCACTCCAGGGGGTCCTCTGCCC